>NW_027623821.1:0-9243 GCF_034508935.2 Berghia stephanieae | reverse complement strand
ACGTGACAGAGTAGATCTAGCCGAACAAAATACAAAAGATAAACATGGCTGCGCTGGCATTAGCACAGTACGGAAGCGGAGCCGCAATAACGGCACTTTTACATCCTTTTGGATATGCAAAAGTGTTGATGCAAGTAAGGAAGGTCTTCTTTCATAGATAAACAAAGTTGAAGATAAGATTAAAGTTAAAGTATAGTGAGGTTGAAATATAAATAAGCTCTGAAAATGACAACTTTTGATTGTTCACAAAAAATTAATTAACAGAAAAATAATAATAAAAAATACTTTTGGATATGCAAAAGTGCTGATGCAAGTAAGGAAGGTCTTCTTTCATAGCATAGATAAAGTGTATGCTGCTAAGAGTGAGGTTTAAAAATTGGTGGACCTTAAAATTTAGCTCTGACTTCTGAAAATGATTCTTCACAACTTTTGTTTACCAACATATAAATTAATGAATTAATGGTAGAAAAATTGGGAGGCCTTCCAAAAGCTCCTACATCCCCCAGTATTCTTGTTTTTTATAATGCTCAAGGTTTTGAGAGGGGGGAAACTTTTTTTTTTAAGTCATTATAAAAAAAAGTTTCCCCCCTCCCAAACCCCCTACCAGAACAAGAATACTGGGGATGTAGGAGCTTTCGGAAGGCCTCCCTCAGAATAAATAAAAGTTTTATTAAAACCTGGTTCCTTTGATTGTAACTAACTCTAATAGTAATAGCTAGTAATAGAAAAACAAATCCTCCGACCTCAAGTTAACCCTAAAAGAAAAGCAAACCTTGGAATGCTTTCAATACTTCACAAAACAAAAATGGCGGATGGAACGCTGTGATTATTCTCAGACATGTCTGAGAATAAGAAAATTGATTAACGATGGACGATTATACACACACACTTATTTGAAACTCCGCTCTTTTGAACATTTTTCCACATTCCAGTATTTGGAAAGTTTCGAAATGCACATAGAAATATGTAAAGTTAATAAGATATCAATCAAAGCATAATATAAATAACATTAAATCAGTCATTGGATAGTAGGTTAATAAATAAATATACACAATATATGCGTTGACATTCATGTGGGTGTCATGGCCAAATGGTTAAGTCGTCTGCCTTAGAGGGCTTGTCGGAATTGACGCTGTGTGTTCAAATCCTGTTCCACCACTTAAAAAAAAAAAATTCTGTCTACTCTCTACAAAGCGTTACAAATGATAAATGTCCCATCTACACCCCCCCCCCCCCCCCCCCCCCCCCCCCTTTTTATTTTTATTTTTTTTTGTTTTAAATATATTTCTCTCTCTCTCTCTCTCTCTCTCTCTCTCTCTTCTCTCTCTCTCTCTCTCTCTCTCTTCTCTCTCTCTCTCTCTCTCTCTCTCTCTCTCTCTCTCTCTCTCTCTACTAAGCTTCAGATCTGCTTTAATTCTAGAATGTCTATTTATAATAAAGTTATAAAAGATTGAATTGTAATGCCACTTTTTTTTTTTGTATTTTAAATGTCAATCGCACATTGGCTGAACAAATACAGATGTTTTTCTTTTTTTTTTATAGCTTTAGTGACTCTGTTTTTAAGATTACCAAAATATTCGAGCAATGTCTAGTGTTTGTTAGGTGTTTCTCTTTTAAATAGCATAATTACAATTAACACAAAGCAATGTAAGAGTAATATTAAGAGGCTGAAAACTCCTCTTGAATGCACAGTTACTCTGTCAATTGTCTTTTTTTTCATATTAAATTTTTCATTATCCAATAGTTTTGTCATATTTTCACTTTGCATATATTAGTGTAAGTGTTAGTCTACACTCTGGATAGATAAGGGTTTTTGGGTATTTTATTCTATTTGGCAACCTGGGCAATAACCGTATCCTCATTAAAGGATGAATTACTCCTGTGATAATGCTATTCTATTGTAAAAGAAAAGTTTTCGTGGAAGCTTAATGTGGAGAATAGTTTTACTCATCCTTTATATTTTCTTCCTTGAAATAACAGGTTGGATACGAACCTTTGCCTCCAATTCCAAGCACCACCCTATTTTTCCGAAAGGACATTTTAATCAATCCGAACATCTTCAAATACAGTAAGTACTGTCACAATAAATGCATCTTTTGGCAATTTCTCAATTTGACGTAATTTATGACTTTTTATTTGCAGCATTGCATGAAGTATGTCCTTTGGTAATGATTAAGGTAGGCAGTTATGCACCAATTTTTCAGACCAATGTTTGGTACTTTGTAATCTGAAATGAGACCACTTTGTTTATTGACAGTGAGAAATAAAAATAGTAATTTGAATTACTTCTTGTGAGATTCAATTTAAAATGCATACAAGCCATCATAGGCCTTGATTGCAGTAGTAAAGATTTGTAATGAATTTACAACTTCTGGGTGGGGATCCTGACCTCCCATAGTGGGCAGGGAGGTACATGCTGTGTCTTCTATCCCCCATACCCATTTTCCAATTGTTTCCTGGCATTGTCTTGGAATGAGATCACATAGTTTTGTCCTGATCCTTACCGGAGTTCCTTGGCTGGGAGGGAAACAGTTGAATGTATAGTTATAGTTTTGGGAGATATTTTTTTCCTTGTAAATCATCTCTCTGTTATGCGTTGTATTATGTTTAGTTTACATATTATATTATATGATTGGTAAACATTTGAGTGTATTCCTCTTAGGTGGGACCTGTGCTTATGTCTGGATGAGACTGTTAGGTGATCTCAAACTAAGTACTTTGGCGTGTGTGCTCTTGGAATCTACATCTGTTCCCTATTTGAATCAATTCCCCTTTGTCTGCCCTATTCTTGGATGCTTTAATTGTAATTCTAGACCTTTTTACTATTCCATTTTCTTCCTTTTTACTGGTGCAGATATGACCTTAATGTGTTGCAAGCGCCGTAAAACCCTTAAAGACAAAACAAACAAAACGAATTTACAACTTCAGATGATTTCTTCCTCAGTTGGTCACATCAAGAGTGTAGATGGATTCTTTGGTCTTTACCGAGGTGTTGTACCAAGAGTCCTGGCTGGGACCGTTGGCAATATTGTACAGTATAATGTCATGGATGTAAGTTTTACGTTTGGAAATATAAACTTTTGACATTTGGATTCTATTTGACTGTGTGACTTTGTGCGGCTATGTGGTCTAGTGGTATGATACTCGCTTTCGAATCGGAAGGTCCTGGGTTCGAGCCTCGCGCTCGGCGCATAGCTGAGTCCTTGGAAAAGGCTCTTTACTCACATTCTCTCACAGTACTCAGGTTTAACTGAGTACCTAGCCGTTAACAGCATTATCTTTGTCCGAAAAATTGTAATATAGCCTAACAGATGTCATGTCCCATCCTACATGTTAAATGTTGCTGTTGACCAGGGACCCCTTGTAAAACGCTTTGAGCACATTTAGTGAATATTGCACTAAATAAAGCTCAATTTTTTTATTAAAATTTTTTTTTTTAATCTATTTTTATTTACTTACGGATATTTTTCAGTGAATTCCAGCACATGTTCTTATAGATTCTCTTTACTGGCCTGCACTTGTACTTTTCCATGCCAGGTCCTCATATCGCCAGTATTGATTTTTTCATCTTTTATAGTGATCTCGTATTTCTTGCTCCTTCCAGTAATCGTCAAGTCTATTTTAAAAACAATTCAAGCTTTTTGCACGTGAAATGTATAGAAATGTAAATGGAGTAAAAATGACTCTTATAAAAGATACAACACAAAGTAAACAACGTATCGGATCGGTTTTGGCCTTTTTCAGGTAAACAAGAAGAAAAGGACATATTTTGTTATATTACATTTGCATTATGGTTAAAACATTATATAAGTAAAAATGTGTGTGTTTGTGTGTGTGTGTGTGTGTTTTGTACGTGAGTATAATACAACATATTTTCTTCTCTTGTTTATCTGAAGAATGCCAAAATAACTGTCTTCTAGTAAAATTTATGTCGACAAATGAGATCTTTTTTTTTCTCTAATGATAAATAGAGAAAAAAAAGGGGAATTTGATGTCGTGTTGATGTAAGGAGGATTTTAATGCAGCTGCTCTGTACTGTGTATTTTGTATATTCCAGAAAATAAAATCTAAATCTGATAAAACCAAAGAAGTTGGAGAAGAAGGTCAGTCGGGGCAGGATGGAGACGTAATGGAATGGGTTGTCTCAGTTGCCAAAGAGGTAAGATTATTGTCTTTACAGTTTTTAGCCCTTTATCATGTCCAGTCATATTAGGGGACTTCAACCTATATTTTGGCAACGCCAACGCCAACGACACATAAATACAATCATTTCAAATACAAATAATTTCACCACTACCACATCATCTCATTCATCTGTGGTAGTGGTGTTTCATTCATTCTGTTTTGTTGATAAAGGGGAAACCCGAAACGTTCATTTGATCTGTTTTTGTAATTAAATTGAAGCTAACATTCAATTTCACATTGTTATTTATTTCTTCGAGCTTCGAGGAGCAACATTTACATTACTTGAAATATACTTAATGTTAAAACAAGTTTTTCAATATATTTTCTATTTCATTCTTTCTATCAGTCTGCGGAGGACTCATTAGTCCGATGTTGTGGAGTTATCGTCAGTCATCCATTCCACGGTGGGTCACGTCACACTTCTCTATCTGTTAATGTTAACAAAAAATATTTTTGAAAAAGTTTTGTTGTGAATGCTGTTTAAATTTTTTACTGCATTTAACTTTTAACACTGGGTGGGGATCCTGACCTCCCATAGTTGACAGGGAGGTACACACTGTGTCTTCTATCCCCGTATATCTGTTTTCCAACATGCTTTCTGTCTTTGTCTTGGAATGAGATTACTTGGTTTTGTCCTGGCACTGGCCGGAATCCTAGCTGGGAGGGAAACAGTCAAATGCATAGTTATTGTTTTGGGAGATGATATTTCTTTCCTTGTAAATCATCTCTGTTATGTATTATTATATTTGTTATTTTTAATGTATAATGTAAGCATTTGAGTGTGTTCCTCTTTGTTGGATTTTGTGCTTGTGTCTGAGACTTATAGGTGATCTCAATCTAAGTACATTGGTGGTATGCTCTTGGAATCTACATCTGATCCCTATTTGTTCCCCAGTTCCTCTATGTCTTACTTTCTCTGGGGTGCTTTAATTTTAATTGTAATTCTAGAACGTTTTACTATCCCATTTTCTTCCTTTTTACTGGCGCTGATATAACCTAAATGTGTTGCAAGTGCCGTAAAACCCTTAAAAACAAAAAACAACTTTTAACAAACATAAATTTTTAACTTGTTTTGAGTAGTTGTCTTTTCTTTTTAGATCTTGTGGAAAAATTACTTTTCAAGAAATCGACATTCTCTTTTTAGCTTTTATCTGTTTGACAGTGGAGAAAAATGTTTGGGATTTTTTGTTCCATTGTTTTTAACTCACTCAATCCTATAGATTTTTGCTACTTTTCAAAATTGGAAAATTTTTTATTAAAAATGAGCATGTAGATAGATAGTTTTATTCAACCGTTAACATGTAAAACTAAAGACATTAGCGTTGATACAACGCCTATAATTTTCTCAGAAACATGGAATAAATAGGCATGGGGTAAAAGTAACCCTGGTATACTACGGATATAGTCGTTGTTAGGGTTGAGTGAGTTAAAGGGGGGAAGGGGGATGAAGGTGGAGGTCAATACTTACTTATTTGGGCATTGCAAAGAAATTCACTGAAATGCTTGATATAAAATTATCATGTTGATGTTATGACTAGTCAAACTGTTCATGTTGCATAGTTTTGCTGTTTGCCGTAATCAATGGCTAACGTTTATAGACATTTGTATGATGTCATCATTGACAATGAGTATTCTAGCTTCAAACAGTTTAGGCTTTTTTACATGTCAAATGTTCAAAATTAAATCTGCAGCACCTGTGTCTTCACATGTGTGGCATACAGTACAAATGTCACCTTCCAGGTTTTTTCAACAACGTGAGAGTTAAAAAAAATATTGAATTGCTTTCACCCGTCACCCTTGTATACTTTACCTAATAAAAATGCTTCATTATTGTCAATATAATTGTACACTGTCATTGTTATTTTGGCCACGAGGAACATGGAGAAGAATTAAAGAAGCTGATATACAGAGAAGTGGTAAGACCTGGAATGAGATAAAGAAGTTGGCTCGGGATAGAGAAGGATGGAAACTGTTTGTCTGTGGCCGCCTATACCCTGACCCAGGGTGAAAAAGGCAATGATGATGATGAATTGTTATTTTCTCACATAAATATATCTATTTTAGTGTGAAGCATTTAGAATAATGACAAAAATTGAATAGTTTATGTAGTTTGCCATTGTTTGATAATTTTAAAATATTTTACGACTTTTTCTGTCTTATGCCTGCAGTTATAATGGTACGCTGTATGGTGCAATTTATCGGAAAAGAGGCTCAATACGAGTAAGTTCATGTGACTTTCTATTTTTCTATTGTTCTATGATTAATGTGAAATACTGAGTAATACGATACAGCAGATTTCCATCATATTAATTTGACTCAACGGTTGATAGAATTTACCAAAAATATAAAACAGATTTACAAATTACTCATCAGTCTGTGTAAAATAGTTTTATAATTTTTAGATTTGCCAGTTATTCTGTGCTCGATGATAAGAATTTTACAGTGGATGTGTGGAACAAGTTTGATCCCCAACCCTTTTTATTTTTTTATAATAGATAAAAGATTATTATTGTTGATATTAATATTATTATTATTATTATAATGACCTGAATAACCCAGGTGTCAGCCCCAGTGCATGGCTGTAAATTAAGTTAGGGTGAAGTGACTTGCCCAAGACCACTCAGTGCAGCAGCTGGTGATGGAAGTCGTTACCTTTCGGGTACGAATCAAAGACTAAGCCATGCTGCCCCCAATTGGATTCAGTAGTTTGATGTCACCCCGCCAGGCAATGGCGGCCATCTTGGTTCTAAACAAAGAAAATCGATACTTTTTATTCTTCATACTGGCTAGAACTTTTCACATGTCTTGTGATCAGAATGTGTAAAAGTCAAAACGTGATCAAATTTATGGTTTTTTTTCCTCTGGATACGCTTTTATGCTCGCCGGAGAAATATTTCATACGGGCGTCCGCCATTGTTCCGATAGTGTTACCAAGAGTCAGTGTTACCAAGGAAGTGACCTTACGACTGTTGAAGAGTATTATTATTATTATTATTATTATTATTATTATTATTATTATTATTATTATTATTATTATTATTATTATTATTATTATTATTATTATTATTATTAATATTATTATTATTATTATTATTATTATTATTATTATTATTATTATTATTATTATTGTAATTATGTGTTCGTTTTCTTTTCTTTTCCAGTTCACTATGGTCATCTGTGAAAGAAATTTACAATCATGAT
Organism: Berghia stephanieae; assembly: GCF_034508935.2. NCBI lineage: Eukaryota > Metazoa > Mollusca > Gastropoda > Nudibranchia > Aeolidiidae > Berghia > Berghia stephanieae. The sequence continues at coordinate 1,857 of NW_027623821.1, read as the reverse complement.
GGCATTCTTGGATTCTTTGCGTGAGTATCATCATGACATGACACTATACTGTCAATTTTAGATACAAGATCAACATTATATATCATGCATATTTGTTGATAAAACGTGGCTATGCAATAGTTCATTATTTTCGCTTTAAAAATATTGTTTAACAACACGGTGTCAATTTTCCATTTTTTACAGGGTTTTTTTTATGTCCTTGTATACCATACAGCACATCATTGCATTGTCAACACCACTACTACTACAACCATCGCCAGTACATAATCATCACTACCACTACTGCAACCACCACCATATCATCATCGCTACCACCATTATAATCACCACCACCACATCATCATCACCTCCAGTACTGCTACTACAATCACCAGGACAGCAGCCTCAAGACTACCACTACTACTACAACCACCACCATCATATCATCATCACTACTACAACCACCACCACATCATCCTCATCACTACCACTCACTACTACTACAACCACCACCACCACATCATCATCACTACCACTCACTACTACTACAACCACCACCACATCATCACCATCACTATCACTACTACTACAACCACCACCACATCATCCTCATCACTACCACTCACTACTACTACAACCACCACCACCACATCATCATCACTACCACTCACTACTACTACAACCACCACCACCACATCATCATCACTACCATGACCATTATGTTTTGGAACTTGCTTAATATGAAATAAACTTTGGGATAGTATTTGGCAATGTGCTTACATTACTTATTGTTCTAAATAGTTATCTATATATTATGATATGTTAACACAATGCCAAATACCATCCCAATGCCACTTTTTGAATGCAAAAATTCCTGTTTCAGCAGTGAAATTCATCAAAGTGGTATCTGAAATTCCTCGAGCCAAATTTTAAGTTGGCTTCTCTGACGACATTTTTTTCCCTGGTCCTGAAGATGTGGTTTATAGAGAGGTTGCACTGTTCATTTTTAAAAAGCATCTGCGACTTTGTACCATACCACTAAGCCACTGGTCGTCTTTCTTGCATCTTATAATGACTCTAGCCAGGAACAGATGTACTTGGTCCCAATATGTGAATTCCCTGTGACTGTGACTCTTTTATGCTGATGTAGCATAACACCTTATAGGTGCCGTACTGATGTACAATGCAACTCATACATACATTACAGCATATATTTTCTTTTTCTTTCAGGGGCTTGGTACCACGTCTTATTGGTGAAGTCATCACCATCTGGGCTACTAGCTATCTCACAAATGCCATCCACAAGTATCTCATGCCCGACAAGGTGGGATCCTCGTCTACTGCTAGTTTAACTCACTCAACCCTAACACCGACTATATCCGTAGTTAACCCGGGTTACTTTTACCCCATCTATATCTATTACATTTTTCTGAGACAAATTATAGACGAAGAATCCAAGCTAATGTTTTTTAATTTTTACATGTTAATGGTAGTTGAATAAAACAGTCTGTGTAAAATAGTTTTATAATTTTTAGATTTGCCAGTTATTCTGTGCTCGATGATAAAAATTTTACCGTGGATCTTCAGAACAAATTTGATCCCCAACCCTTTTTATTTTTTTTATAATAGATAAAAGATTGTTATTGTTAATATTATTATTATTATTATTATTATTATTATTATTATTATTATTATTATTATTATTATTATTATTATTATTATTATTATTATTATTGTTATTATTATTATTATTATTATTATTATTATTATTATTATTATTATTATTATTATTTTTATTATTATTGTTATTATTATTACTATTATTTTTATTATTATTGTTATTATTGTTATTTTATCCAAACAGGAAATGAGGGCATA
>NW_027623820.1:0-9247 GCF_034508935.2 Berghia stephanieae | reverse complement strand
TAATTCTTCCGCCCCAAATACACTAAGATTGAACATTTTTTCCTCCTTTTGCCCCCTTTCCCTTGTTGTATTTCTTGTCGCTGCAGGAGTATATAATATGCCAACATACTGGCGTTTAAAATGACGGACATAGAATTTACCCAACCCTTATTAACAAAAACAAAAACCCAATGTGACCATTCGACTCAAAACGGTATAATGTTGGATGCCCCTGATTCTTAAAAAAGATATAAATTTAATATGAGCAGAAATAGGAAATTTCAATTTTTGTAACTTTAAGACGATAAGACCATTCTCCTTAGAATCAAACATATAAACCTATGCCAAGTCTCACAAACTCCGATTAGAAACTCAAATTTTATATCTAAATCACTTCGACACCATACCTTACGAGACGACGGGTAACATATAATATATTTAACCCAAATCTCATTTCATTGTTTAGAGACTCAATTTTTTTATATTTAAACCACCCAGACATAATACCGTGACGAGACGACGGGCGACGGATCACAAACAAGATAATATTTATTAAACGTATTCCAAAATTACAACTTTATCGTTATCCTCTCCCATTGCAGGGTAGTGCGGGGCGGTCCTTGGCAAGCTTAAGGACCACGGTCCTACGGTCCTTGGGAAATGAAGACCGCAAGGACCGGTCCGGTCCTTTTCGACATTGAACATTCCTGAGAGACTGTTGGAAGTGTGATCGTTCATTCTTGAACCGTTAAAGACCGCTACACGATGAAAACCGTGGCCTACAGGAGTAAAACACACGGAGTAGTCACACTCATTTCAAATTGTAACCTAATTAGAGAAGAGGGGTGATGCCTTCTTTATTTGCTCACCGTACTTCATTGTTACTTCGATAATTTAATAAAATTTGAAATTTATCCCATTAACGGAGATAATGGCATCGCCCAAGGCGTTGATCGAGTTGTTCGTGGCGTTGATACACACACGCAACTCCTACCCCCCCCCCCCCCCCCCCCCCCCCCCACACACACACATTAGAGGGCAGCGAGCATTGAAGAGTAAGAGAGAGACGTGAAGTTATAATAAGAGGGGGTGGATGAGGTAATAAGAGGGGTCGATGGTGACTTTTCGCCAGTTCTAACAAACTCAGCTACCCATTCATTGCTGAGTAGACAGGGATTCAGAAAAAACTCGACTGCACCCGGGATCGATCTCTGGCCCTTTGCGTATAAAGAGAGTGCTCTATCAACTGACCTATCGGGGTCCCCAAATATTCTATTGGACTTTTTTAAAATTCAGACGTTATAACTGGGTTTTTTTGGAAGGAAGAAAACTAATGAAACTCATATTATTTGATTAGTAAAAACACCAAACAAAATTTTAATATTATTGTATTATTTTAAAATGACAACACTGCGATAGAAAGGAGTGGTGACAAGAGATGGACAAAAGAAAACAAAAAATCGGATTTGCTACTTGCTAGGTTCGACACACACACACACACACACACACACACACAAACACACACATCTTTAGTAGTCACATACATTTCAAACAATAACCCATTAGAGAAGAGGGGTCATGCCTTCACCATAGATCATTGTCATTGCGATCATTATGGTGTAGTAAATTTTGAAATTTACCCGTATAATGGAATCGTCCAAGTCGTGCGCCTCCTGTTCCCCCATCTCACACACGAAAGGGCGGTTTGCGGAGTGGAGGTTGGTGGTCGTCTGCCTGTATGGTCGTCTGTGTCGTTTAGTGTATGGCAAAGGGGGATGGGTGCGATTAATTAAGTGGGATGGGTGGTGATTGGTGGAAGATAGGCAACCGAAGGCAACGAATCGCTGGGGAAGTAGTAGGCTATGGCGCGAGACCGACGGTGATCAGACCGGTCTTCAGCGCGGCACTAGTTGAAAGGTGATAAGAAGTGAGGACCGCCGCCGGTCTTCACTATGGGACCGATCCCCGGTTCACAGCTAAAAGACCGTAGGACCGGTCCAATAGGACCGGTCCTCAGCGCGGCACTATTGCAGGGGGCTAAGTGGCCCATTGGTTAATGCATTGCACTGTGATCCAGGTTCGAACCCAGCTTCAGGCACTTTCGTTTTTTTTAAATTAACCCCAATTTGCTCACTTGGACAACATGGGTGATTCCTGTTGACATCAGACCTCCTACTACAAGTACTATCTATATTACTTCACGGAATGCCTTGGCGAGAGATATCCTATGATGTTGTGACGGAAGGGCGTAATTAAAAATAAATTCTCCCATTGCAGGTGCGGAGACCAACCAGATGGCTACTACTCCGACTGCTCGGATTGCCAGTCCTATATCAAATGTGACAACGGGATCACTACGTTTATTACATGTAGTGCAACACTCCTGTTCAATCCGGCTACTTTGCTCTGTGATTTTGAGGCTAGCGTGGAATGCAGGTAATTTTCAATTAAAAGTACTACTACTAATACTTCCACTACTATTATTATTATTATTACTACTACTACTACTACTACTACTACTACTACTACTACTACTACTACTACTACTACTACTACTACTACTACTACTACTACTACTACTACTACTATTACGACTACTACTACTACTACTACTAACTACTACTACTACTACTAATACTACTACTACTATTACTACTACTACTACTACTACTACTACTACTACTACTACTACTACTATACTACTACTACTACTACTACTACTACTACTACTACTACTACTACTACTACTACTACTACTACTACTACTACTATACACAAACCTCGAATCAATGGCGATTGACCGAGACTCCAGGAGGCTCACTGTAAAGAGCAGCATTCAGTAATGTGAGATAAGGAGAGAGGACCAGCGGGATAAGGAAAGAAAATCAGTTGACAGGGCAGCATCAGTAAACTCATGGCCTGATCATCATCATCATCATTGCCTTTTTCGCCCTGGGTCACAGACAAACATTTGCCATCTTTCTCTATCCCGAGCTAACGTTTTTATCTCGTTCCATGTCTGATCTCTTCTCTGTATATCAGCTTCTTTAATTCTTCTCCATGTTCCTCGTGGCCTTCCCTTTGACCTGCGCCTAATACTTACCCCCAAATGAGTCAAAAGACAAGTTTTTGGCCACAAAAGAAAACAAATCGTGAGTCGTATTCAACAACTCAACCAAGTGGATCACTTGCTTCCTTGTGCTCTACTAACTACAACCGCAGCCATCGTTAACTTATAGCCTGACATTCACAAAAAGATGACGTCAAAATGCCAGTCTTTGGCCACAAAAGAAAACAAATCGTGAGTTGTATTCAATAGTTTAACCAATGGAACCATTTGTTTCCATGAGCACTAGTAATGACAACTCGCTAGGCGGTGCAAAAAAAAAAAACAAAAAAACAAATAATGACGTCAAAATGCCAGTCTTTTTGGGTTCCAGTGTCAGGCTATAACTTAACGATGGCTACGCGACAACTGACTAGGCGGTCCACAAACCTAAATGACGTCAAAATATGGGTCTTAGTGGGTTTTAGTATCAGGCTATACGTTAACGATGGCTAAGACCGACGCCGGATTCCCTGCAGCAACAGCAGGTGGACCAGTTGCTCCCAAGTAGATCTGCTCAGCCACTGCAGGCACTTCCAATCAACTACAGACTGATCTTACCAGGTGCAAAAAAAAAAAAAACAAAAAAAAAAACAAAAAACAAAAAAACAAAAAAAAAAAACAAAAAAAACAACAAAACAAAACAAAACAAACAAAATAAACAAAAATGCCAACTAAAATAAAAATCCAACCCCACCAAAAAAAAAACACACAAAAAAAAAAGAAAAAAAAACCAAAACCAAAACAAAACAAAAACAAACAAAACAAAAAACCCACCAACAAAAATCAAAACAAAACAAACAAGCAAAAGAAAAAAAAAACCCCACCGAACTCCATTGTCTTCGGAACAGACGGGTGCCTAGAAAGAAATAAGTTCAAGTAGGTTAACAGAAATCAAAATGTTAGTTTGAATTAAGTAGGATTCAATAGTCTGATGTCACGAACGCCCAGCAACGAGCAGCTTGGTTCTAAACAAAGAAAATATGTACTTTTTATTCTTCATGCTGGCTTGAGCTTTTTCACATGTCATGTGATCAGAATGAATAAAAGTCAAAACATGATCAGATTTATAATGTTTTTCGCCTCTGGATACACTTTTATGCCCGTCGGAAAAGTATTTCATAAGGGGGTCCGCCATTGTTCAGATAGTTTATAACCAGTTATAAAGTTACTATGCGTCATTACGAGGGAAGTGACGTCACGACTGTTGAACCGAAGAGATTCCACAATCCATCTCACTTATTTATCTCTTTTCACCAGCACAACATCAGCCACGTCTCGGACGTCTCCAAGTTCAATGACGTCATTATCGTCTGACTCTAGCCCAAGTTCAAGGTCGTCCGGATCCTCTCCCTCCAGCCCCACATCGATGAGCTCTGAAACCAGCGAGGCGGTGAGTTTAGACATGCTTGTATCACCGTTAATTTTGGCCAACCGCTAAAAAAAAAAACCGCTACTGTATGCAGCCAGGTGGTTGGAATGTCAAATTTTGAATTTACAGTTAAAGATATGCAATCTTGATTAAATACTGTGTTCTGTTCGGCTGGAATCTCAAATTAGAGACAATGAATAACGTTTCTTTACTTGCGAATGTTTTTTTTTTGCAACTAACTAATTAATTAACTATCAACTAACGAAAGAGTGAAAATGGAGAGGCTTCCTATGGGAACAAAACAGACAATGGACGTTTCGGGTACAAACCCTTCGTCTTACTAACTAACTAATTATCTAACTAATTGACTGAATAACTAACTATATATATATATATATATATATATATATATATATATATATATATATATATATATATATATATAGCTAGTTAGTTATTAGTAATTAATTAATATAGACATAAATCGAATTCTACCACCTTCATTCATTGAGCAGCAATAATGTGTATCTCCATGTTTGTTCTATTTTTAGATATTCTGTGTGGTTGATTGTGCCGGTATTCCCGATGGACAATACCCTGACTGTGATAATTGCAGCAGTACAATTTCGTGCAGCAACCAACTGATCAGCGGCACTTTCATGTGCAGCTATCCCTTGGTCATCAACCCGAACACCCTGAATTGTGATTTCATCTCTAATGTTAATTGCGCGTGAGTAAATGGAAACATTGTATAGATAGTGCAAATTATTCACCAAATAAGATCAAGCCTATTTGCAAGGGGATCCCGATACCAGCAGCAACACTTCATTAGCGGATGGATACGTGCCGCCGGTGTAATGCTTTACATTTTTGTTTCTTGACAAATGCAATGTTATCATCGACAAGGTACCAATATTAGATCTGAACGTGGAAAGAGAGAGAGAGAGAGAGAGAGAGAGAGAGAGAGAGAGAGAGAGAGAGAGAGAGAGAGTGAATGTGTGTGTGTGTGTGTGTGTGTGTTGAGAAAGAGGGAGAGTGAGAGAGAGAGAGAGAGATAGAGAGAGAGAGAGTGAATATGTGTGTGTGTGTGTGTGAGAGAGAGAGAGAAAGAGAGAGAGAGAGAGAGAGAGAGTGAATATGTGTGTGTGTGTGAGAGAGAAAGAGAGAGAGAGAGAGAGAGAGAAAGAGCGAGCGAGAGAGAGAGAGAGAGAGAGAGAGAGAGAAGAGTGAATGTGTGTGTGTGTGTGTGAGAGAGAGATAAAGAGAGAGAGAGAGAGTGAATATGTGTATATGTGTGTGAGAGAGAAAGAGAGAGAGAGAGAGAGAGAGAGAGAGAGAGAGAGAGAGTGAATGTTTGGTGTGTGTGTGTGTGTGAGAGAGAAAGAGCGAGAGCGAGAGAGAGAGAGAGATAGATAGATAAAGAGAGAGAGAGAGAGAGAGAGAGAGAGAGAGAGAGAGAGAGAGAGAGAGAGAGAGAGAGAGAGAGAGAATTAAGCAAAATCCTTTATTTTGAGGACTCAATTTTGCACCGTTTGGAGCGAAAATCGTTCTTGGAGTCTACTTGTTTGAAGTCGAGTATTATAACACAGAACGCCAAGCAAGAATTGTTTGTCATTTTATTTTGCAAACTTCTTTGTGGTCGAATGGGAGGACACTAAGATTTTGGCCGCTAGGTTTCATGTTCCAAGAAGGATCTTTATCCACTTTATATCACCATACTCTGGTGTAAAATCAGTACCTGGCCATTGATAACGATATCTCTGTCCAAAGTTAAAAAAAAAAGCAACATGCGTCACGCCGCGTCCTACATATGTAGTGTTGCTGTTAACTTGGGACCCACTGCAAATGGCTTTGAGCAAATCATGTAAAAAAATAAAATTAGAACAAAAATGCGACATACCGCTCCATAACGGTATTATGTCGGAATGATCTTGATGCGGACAATTGACAGTGAATTCAAAATGGTGAGCATTAGACTATAATATAAGCAGTTTGATGTTGAAGGATGAGAATTAGACAATGTAATCAGTTTGGTGTTGGAGGACGAGAATTAGACAATGCAAACAGTTTGATGTTCAAGGATGAGAATTAGACAATGTAAACAGTTTGGTGTTGGAGGACAAGAATTAGACAATGTGGGCAGTTTGATATTGAAGGATGAGATTTAGACAATGTAAGCAGTTTGATGTTAAAGGACGAGAATTAGACAATGCAAACAGTTTGATGTTGGAGGACGAGAATTAGACAATGCAAACAGTTTGACGTTGAAGGGCGAGAATTAGACAATGTAAACAGTGTAACGTTGAAGGGCGATATCTAGACAATGCAAACAGATTGATATTGAAGGACGAGTATTAGACGACGTGAGCAGATTTACGTTGAACGAATAAAACTCATTGTTTTCAAGACAGGCATTAATCCTATTTCAAATTTTATAAATTGATTTCAAAAGTCTATTCCAGTCATTATGTTTAAATCGACATAACACCGTTTTGAGACGATTGGTTACCCATACAGGAAATTAATAATCCAAATAATAATTATAATAATATCTCTCTCTCTCCACCCCCCTCTCTCTCTCTCTCTCTCCCCCCCCCCTTCTCTCTCTCTCTCTCTCTCTCTCTCTCTCTCTCTCTCTCTCTCTCCCTGTCACAGAACAACAACAACATCAGCGACATCGTTAGCCTCCTCAACCTCCGAACGTTCTGTCGTGTCACAGACATCTGCACAATCTATGACGTCAGAGGAAGTATTTTGTATCACGAGTTGTGCGGGAATACCCGATGGGCGCTACGCCTCTTGCTCGGCCTGCGACGCTCACTTCGATTGCGTAGGTGGAGCAGGTGGGGAAACCAACTGTGTAGCGGGTTTGCTCTTCAACCCGGCATCGGGCTTCTGTGATCTTCCACGTAACGTTATTTGCGCGTGAGTGATATCTTTCATTTATTCATGTATCTAGTTTTGACATTGTTTTGATTTGATTTATCATCTTTAAGTTTTGTTCAACAATTATCACCTTCGTCGTCGTTGATTTCATCGCCGATGACCTTCCCAACCTCCTTCCTCCTCCTCCTTCCCCTCCTCCTTCTTTCCCTTCTCTTCCTCCTCCTCTTCTTCCTCTTCGTCCTCATCCTCATCCTCCTCCTCCTCCTCCTCCTCCTCCTCCTCCTCCTCCTCCTCATCATCATCATCATCATCATCGTCATCATCATCCGCTAGTTTCTACTTAATCTACTTTGCTACTGTTTTCATTTGAACCTGTGTGTTTTGTTCTAGGCTGTAAACCATTTATTTAACTCTAATTAACTCTAATTTTATGCCAAGGTCACTCTCAACCAATGATGCATCATGTCTATAAATATTGTGTTAAATTATCCAATGAGAATGCTTTCTTGTAACACGTGACACTCTGATGTCCATTGGACCATTAGATCGAAGGGGTTCTTTAATAAACTTCCTGTATATTTCGGTTTTCCCGCGTTGAAAGGTTTGCGAACAAATCTATCAACACTATGATTGAAGCCAGTGTTAAATTAGAAAAATAAAAACAAAAACGTATTCATAATTCATTAGAATTTATATCTTTATTCTAGACCATCTCACGATGCAGACACCCATTTTTGAGAATAGACTAATCAAAGTGAAGATTTTAGAAACAAATAATTAAAAAAAATAAAAGTCCATCCATTAGATTTTATTTCATGTTTATAACTTTGATATTCAGCATCTTGAATTTCATGGTAATAAATTCAATATATACGAATGTATGTAAACAATTTGAATATATTCATGACTTTGCATTTCATGTTAACATAATATTATTGAATAATCAACACCTTATTATCCAATATTATAATAATTTAAATATTCAGTACCACCTCGGCACAGTCCGTGACGTCAGGCAGTTCTCCTTCCTCTCAGTCGTCCGAATCCAGCGAGGCATCAATGCAGAGCCAGCAATCAGAGACGAGCGAGAGTTCAATGTCCAGTGATTCCAGCCCGAGCTCTCTGTCAAGGTAACGATTAAGTCATGAACCACACTGCAATATGATAATATACACAATTAACTCTCTCCTTCCAGCCATTTTCCCCAAAACTTCACACCCAACTAACACAAAAATATAATTTTTTACCACTCAGACATAATAGCAGTAAAATTCTTGCGATACTTAATTTCTTTAACAAAACATGCTCTACAACACACTGTTCATTTTCTTTAAATTCTATGATGTACAAGAGAAATTTGAATAAGAAAAAAGTTGATTGTATCGTAACGAATGTGACGATTTTCCTATAGTTGGTAAGGAGAGGGTTAACTCCAATATATATATATATATATATATATATATATATATATATATATATATATATATATATATATATATATGCAGGTCTGACAACCGAATGCAATTATGGGCCTAGTTAAACATTGCTGCTGTAATGTGCGTCATTTTTTTCTCTCCAGATTTCTTATAAAACAATGAGCCAATAATAATTGGAATTGCTTTAAAATGCCGCGGACGCCAAAAACATCTAAATCAACCAAACCAAACTATCTATTTACATGTTTCAATCTAATTTAACACCCTACCATAATACGTATTTACATGTTTCAATCTGATTCAACACCCTACCATATAATGTATTTACATGTTTCAATCTAATTTAACACCCTACCATATTACGTATTTACATGTTTCAATCTAATTTAACACCCTACCATATAATGTATTTAGAGGTTTCAATCTGATTTAACACCCTACCATATTAAGTATTTACAGGTTTCAATC
>NW_027623819.1:2500-9229 GCF_034508935.2 Berghia stephanieae | reverse complement strand
TGGGAAACTGAGTCGGGCCTATTTAAATTTTTCAGTTTTCTATTCGTTTTTTATTCTCACCCCAGGCTTTGTTTAGTTTTGTGTTTTAAAGCATTTCGAGAAATTTTAAAACAAAAATAAAAATACATCATATTTTAAACTATTAATCATTCCATTTGGTCTGGTCTAACATACTTTCTCTGAAGCTGTATGGAGTATGACACTGAAAGGCGCGGTCACCAAAAAATTCCGTTTAATAAAAAAAAAATGAATTCTGTAATTGTTATATTATATGAAAACTACAAACGAATTGAAAAATATAATGCTACCTTTGGTATTGACAAAGTATTTTCTTTTCTTTAAAAATTGATTTATAAAATGTTGATTGTTACATTGATAAGTGTAATTATATATTCATATATTTTAATTTTAAATAACTACTTTTTTTTGAAGTAAAGTGTTTTTAATTAAAAAGGTGAACATGAGACTGTTACTTTTTTTCATTTCTGATACTTGATGATGACTTTCACAATCGTTTGAAAATACTTTCACCTTTATAATACAATGAGTGACATTTCCAAGACAACCCAAGCATCCTGCCTATATCCAGGACCAAAAAGGAATATATTTACAGTCAGATAACCCAAACTGTTTTATGGACTTCATTGTTTGTAATGGCGAAATACTCTCAAAAATTAATCCATTACAACGAAGTTTAATAATACAAAGCCATAGTGCATTATTCGGTCATCAATTACTTTTATTTTTTTTTCTTCTTCAAGTCAATGGCACAAGAGGAAGAGAGAGAGAGAGAGAGAGAGAGAGAGAGAGAGAGAGAGAGAGAGAAGAGAGAGAGAGAGAATAAGTAGGAGTGAAATATCTGTTCAATGTTATAGTTATCAATTAACGTTATAACAAGTGTAACTAAATGACAAATTGCCATATTATGGACAATAAAGATCTATTATTATTATTATTATCATTATTATTATTATTATTATTATTATTATTATTATTATTATTATTATTATTATTATTATTATTATTATATCTGATCTCTAAGGAATCTACACCTTTGTCTTGTATTTAATTGTGAACTAGATCTAAACCTTTGACCAAGCGGGATGTTTGCTTGTACTCGAATGGGACTTTTAGGCAATGTCAAAGTTTGCACATCGATGGATGCTCATGGAATCGTCGGTTCCCTATTTTACCCAGTCCTCTTTGTCTACCTTTTTCTTCGGCGCTTTCAACATCATATCTTCAACTTTCCTCTATCATCATCCTGTTTACTGGCAATGAAAGGACCTAATAGAGTTGCAAGTGTCATAAGGCTCTTAAACAGAACGACCCGTCTGAGTGTGAATCTGGAGTTTATTGTTCTATCCACAATAGAGGTTAGATAACACTCTCGCTTGAGAAATATATAATATTAAAAAGACAATGTTACCATCAATACTTGTTGGTGATTGTCACACCAGTATGTCATCCAAAGCGGAAAACCTTGGCGTTGTGCTGGACAACTGTTTCAGCATGGAACATTAAATAAACCAGATGATCAAAACCATGCATTTTGAATTAAAGAGAAGTCATCGAATGAAACAATGCATTCGTCTCCATTTGCTGAAGACGGTCATTTGTGCACTGATACTGTCACGCCTTGATTACTATAACTCGCTACTTGCTGATCTACTTGACACTAAACTCGAAAAGCTACAAAAAGTTCTAAATAGAGCAGCAATGCTTGTCCACTGTTTTGGTCGCAGTGACTCGACGGGTGCCAAAACGATGTTGAGGGCATTACATTGGCTATCAGTTAAAGCTCGTATTGAATACACAATTGCTTCTACTCAATTTTGATGCCATCAATTCACGAAGCCCTGCCTATATTCAAGACTCAATTGTTCCCTACAACCCCACTCGAAATCTCAGGTCCTCAAAATTGTATATAAATATATATATATATATATATATATATATATATTATATATATATATATATATATATATATATATATATATATATACACACACATAAATGGAGTTACTCACATTTATATATGGCCGAAACACATGTTTCTGTGGTCTTCATCCACGTCGTCAGTCGGCATACGTTGTCCGGAGAACAACGGATTCAACACGGAGTCCTGACGATGACTGAAAAGGCCTGAAACATCGATGTAGACTGACTCCAACATTGTGGTAAATATTAAAATAATAATTCGCTCTATTGCTACATGTCGAGCACTAAAATTTGTATCCAACACGATTATATATATATATATATATATATATATAATATATATATATATATATATGCGTGTTTGTGTGTGTGTGTGTGTGTGTGTGTGTGTGTGTGTGTGTGTGTGTGTAATTGGATGCGTGTGAGCTTTTGCTCGTATGCCCGAATCTGCAGTATGTAGAATGAGGCACACGATGTCTCCAGAGATAAGTGACGAGCAGTTTGCTTTTGTTAAAAGAAAAGGGTACAGTAATTGCAATTTTTACATTGAAAACTATAGTGCAACGGTCATTCAAAAAAATAAAAACAAAACAAAAACAAGAGTCACTTTATCTATGCTTCATTGATTACCTTTTCCAAAGCTTTTGATTCAGTACAACACGAAACGCTTTTCAAAATGTTAAGAAAACCGAATGCATGGTTGTCTCAAAGAATGACAACACGACCTCCCACTTGTCAAATAAAGGAGAGTCAATCAACAAGTAAAGAAATTTAAATATTTAGACACTATCATTACCCATGATGCATGTGACATTGAGGATACAAAACAAAAGAAAAGCAATAGCAAAAAAAAAAAAAATGTGTTCAATTGTCAAACATCACCTAAAGTTGAAGAACAGACTGAAAGAGTGGAAACATATTATGTTATAACTACCCTTTTGTACGGTTGTGAAACGTGGACACTTGACAAAGAATGTGCTGGGAGGTTATTAGAGACATTTGAGATGTGGATGTATAGAAAAAACGTTGAGGTTATCATGGACAGACCAGTATACGAATGAGGAAGTGTTGGCGAAGGTGAGAAATTGTAGAATATTGATAGACACCATCAGAAAGAGGCAGTTACAGTTACAGTTTCTTGGGCATAGGAGATAAGACAGAATAGAAAAGTTGGTAACATTTGGGATGATCGAAGGTAAGAGAGATAGAGAAAAACAAAGAATATGATATATTTAGATAACCTAAGAATGGCCAAAAGTGATTTAAAAAGCAACGCAGATTTCATGCGCACCTCAGTGGATCGCGATACGCGGAGACAACTGACTGGCAACGTGCTCAAGAGTACAAGCCACGATGGATGATGATGATGATGTGTCCAAGTCCAAGCCATTCATGACAAAAGTAAGAGATAAATGAGAATGTGAGAGTGTGGGGATAATAAGAAAGAAAAATCATGACAATGACTAAAAGAGATTGAAAAAGGAAGAGGGGTATGGATGAAAAGGTTTTGCGGTAGAAAAAGATAAATAAATTCTATTAATATGAAGGGAGGTAACCCAGTAAATGCTCACATTCAACGGGCTTTTCTCGCAGATTTTTTCTTTTGAAGTAGGAAAATATGATTCCCTAACTCATACTGAACCAAATGCTGGTCGGTGTGGTTGACATTACAGTAACAGCAATATTAATGTATCTTATTCGTGTAAAAATTTTAAAGGGAGATAATCGTATATTTTGAATAGGTACTTTTTAAATGGCTGTAAAATTTTATTGTGACCACTTTTTGAGATGGAGACAACCGTATTTGTATAGCATAGGGAGTCCTCTCTCAGGAAAACATAATGTATAAATGTCCTTGGGGAGGGGGGGGGGGGGTGATATTCTTCTTCTTCTTCTTCTTCTTCTTCTTCTTCTTCTTCTTCTTCTTCTTATTATTATTATTATTATTATTATTATTATTATTATTATTATTATTATTATTATTATTATTATTATTATTATTATTATTATTATTATTATTATTATTATTATTATTATTATTATTTAAAAATTGTTATTATTATTAATGAATCTAGTCATGGCTGTCGCCTTGATATTTTTTTTTAACAAGACGAGACACCGTATTGTTCGGCCACTGGCCACTGATGTTGCAGTGTCAATGCAAATTTTACTGACCACAGATACAACATGGATTTTCTCTGATTAGGTCAACAGTATTTATGGCTTATTTACGTCCCTTATCTTATTATGAAGCCCACTGTATGCTTGATTTATCTCGTAGATCGAAAATCACTCTCCAGTGAGCTTTATCGTTATCTTTAGATCAACACATGACCAATCATACTAGTTTAACACGAACTGTAATGATTTCATATGATTTATCAGTAACTGACCATGAATTTATTTGGATTGTCTCGTAAATTTACAATCCTCTTTACATGAGGCGTATTGTTAATGCGTTTAATAAAAATAACAACAAAATAAGTCGGTTGTTATCCCGCAAACTCAATATTTTACACTCTCGTAACGAAAGTGTGGTTGATGCTATAACAATCAACATAGTTGAAACGGTAGCACTAATTACCAGAGTTAGCTAATTGTTATTCCGGCCTGAATACTTAATTACCCTGATTCTAATCATCCAGCTCATATGTATTCTTGTGATGATGGCAGTGCGAAACTGGGTAAGTTTTCAACATTTTACTATTCACTTATTCCTTTGTCTAATAATAATGAATCTCCTAACGTACGTATCATGTATTGGACAACCTCCGCGCAGTTATTGATAACTTTTGAAAATATACTGTAGATATTCACTTTCAGACAAATGATAATTATTATCAAAACTAACAATGTTCATTTATGTAGCGATTTCTACACTGCTTACCGAATTTTGTGATGACATTACATAGCCTTTAGGAAAATAGCCTATCAGCTGTCCTTTTACCAGTCGCTATTTGGTCAGTGTTATTGTTGTGATAATGGATAACTCCACCTCCCCTCCTCCTCCTCCTCCTCTCCTCCTCCTCCTCCTCCTCTACTACTACTACTACTACTACTACTACTACTATACTACTACTACTACTACTACTACTATTACTACTACAACTACTACTACTACTACTACTACTACTACTACTACTACTACTACTACTACTACTACTACTACTACTACACTTCTTCTTCCACTACTCCTACTACTACTACTACTACTACTACTACTACTACTACTACTACTACTACTACTACTACTACACTTCTTCTTCCACTACTCCTACTACTACTACTACTACTACTACTACTACTACTACTACCACTACTACTACTACTACTACTACAACACTTCTTCTTCCACTACTCCTACTGCTACTACTACTACTACAACAACAACAACTACTACTACTACTACTACTACTACTACTACTACTACTTCTACTACTACTACTACTACTACACTTCTTCCACTACTCCTGGGTGGGGATCCTGACCTCCCATAGTGGGCAGGGAGGTACATGCTGTGTCTTCTATCCCCCCGTACCCGTTTTCCAATTGTTTCCTGTCGTTGTTTTGGAATGAGATTACTTAGTTTTGTCCTGATCCTTGCCGGAGTTCCTTGGCAGGGAGGGAAACAGTCGAATGTATAGTTATAGTTTTGGGAGATGATATTTTTTCCCTTGTAAATCATCTCTCTGTTATGCATTGTATTGTGTTTTCTTTATATTATATATGATTTGTAAAACATTTGAGTGTATTCCTCTTAGAGGGGGCCTGTGCTTGTGTCTGGATGAGAAGTTAGGTGATCTCAAACTAAGTACACTGATAGTGTACTCTTGGAATCTACATCTGTTCCTTTTTGAACCAATTCCCCTTTGTCTGCCTTATTCTTGGATGCTTTAATTGTAATTCTAGAACTTTTTACTATCCCATTTTCTACCTTTTTACTGGCGCTGATATAACCTTAATGTGTTGCAAGCGCCGTAAAACCCTTAAAAACATAAAAACAAACTTCCACTACTCCTACTGCTACTACTACTACTACTACTACTACTCCTACTACTACTACTACTACTACTACTACTACTACTACTACTACTACTACTACTACTATTACTACTACTACTACTACTACTACTACTACTACTACTACTACCACAACTACTACTACTACTACTACTACTACTACTACTACTACTACTACTACTACTACTACTACTACTACTACTACTACTACGTAATATCGCCTTTCGCCTTCTACGACAGATTGGATTCTTTCTGATGGGAGCAATCAATAATCTTCCCTATGTCATTGTCAACTCAGCAGCAAGCACAATCGCTGACAGGTCAGATCATGACAATATGTCTTATAAAAAAGAATTGGGAAAAAACAACAACAAAAAAACAACCAAACGAAAAACCAATAACAAACAAAAAATAAACACACACAAAAAAAAAAAAAAACAAAAAAAAAAAAAAAAAAACCAAAGAAACCCCCCCCTCCCCCCCCCCCCCCCCCCCCCCCCCCCCACCAAAAATAAAAAAACAACAAACAAAAAAAAAAACCCAACAAAAACAACCGAACAAAACACCAAACCAAACCAATACCAACAAAACAAAACGAAAACAATCATACAAGGTTTTGTATCTTTAATTCCATAATTTTTCTAAATATACCAATGTTTAAGTGTTAGATTTTTGATGTAAAATTACATTTTAAAACAATCTCAAATTTCGTTAAACAAACTCGACGCCTAGACTAGATACACTTTAAAAATTGTAAAATGTGGTTTT
>NW_027623818.1:0-9250 GCF_034508935.2 Berghia stephanieae | reverse complement strand
ATTGGAAAAATTTTCCCTTTCCCCCAAAAACCCCAGTATTAAGACAATTTGAGGAAACCCAAATACTTCCTGGTTTTTGAATCAGGCACTCTTTTCGTTGGATCTTTAATGATGTTTCCTCCTCTTGGATGTGAAAAATGAGTACTTCACCCTTAACATATAGTATATACAAGCTATCATTGTTCTCCTTCTTATTATTAGTTTATAATTTCAATTTCTTTCATTAGTTTGTCATATATTATCATCTGTGTTCGTTTATCTTATAATAATATTAATAAGCTAATTTATATAGTGCCTTTCGTCGAAACCTCAATGCGCTGTAAAAAAAAAAAAAATCAAATACATTCAACCAAATATCAAAACAATTAAGAGCATAATAACAGGGGCATCAATACATCATCAATATAAATGTCACATAAAATTCATTAAGTAAAATATTTTATGAAAAGATATGTTTTCAGGTTTTTTTTTGAATATGTCTATTGAGCTCGAAAATCTCAGATTGAGGGAGATCATTCCAATCGTGGGTCCGAATTTCATAAGGACTATCGCCAAAATATTTAAGTTTAGTTTTAGGAGATGCTAACAATTTTGAAACGTGGGATCTAAGATTTCTCGGAGGTACATACGGTTGGAGTAAGTGTTGAATGTAGAGAGGGACAGAAGACTCAAATATCACCAAAGCAGTAAGGGCTATTTTATATTCAATTCTAGCCCGGACTGACAGCAGTGACGGATTCGAAGCATGCCCTTTGTATCATCGTAATGAGATTTTCCCAGGACTAACCTAGCCGTACAATTCTGTGCTCTCTGGAGCTTGTTTATTTTGTTATTAGGGAGACCAGCGAGCAGTGAATTGCAGTAGTCAAGACGTTACAAGACAATGCAGAGACAATTATCTTCAAGGTGTTGAAAGTTAAAAATGATCTCATCTGTGATATTTCCACAGAGCTCATAGTACATAATTTTCACATTATTGTTATATGCTGATCCATAGGCAAAGAAACTATCCAGAATGACACTAAATTTTAGCCTTTTCAGAAATAGAATATCAGAATCAGTTATAGTTAGGGTAGGATTTGAAAATTGGAAAGACTTTAATTTTTGCTGAGTTCCTATCAAAAACACTTCAGTTTTGTCTTCATTCAACAATAGCTTATTTGCAAGCATCCAACTTTTGATGGAGTCACAACAATTTTCGAAATAACAGACAAGAGAGGAGAGATCATGAGGAGAAGCAGATTTATATGCTGTGTGTCATCAGCATACATGTGGTAATTAACAGAATGAGAGCGTACTACACTGCCTAATGGTAAAGTATAGGGCCTAAACCGAACCTTGCGGGAAGCCATATTCTTTTTACATAGACATCGTTAGAAACTTTACCATTTACACTCACTGCCTTTGACCTATTGGTGAGATATGATTTAAACCACGAAAGAGTAGTACCAGAGATGCCCAAATCAGAATAAAGCCTATCACATAGGATTGATGATCTATTGTGTCGATGCCGCAGATAGATCTAACAGTTGTAAGGATAGATATATTACCATTATCACTTGCTATCATCAGGTCATTCACGATCTTCAAAGGGCGGTTTCAGTGCTATGATGCTCATGGTAAGCTGACTAAAAAGGCTTGATAAGATTATTTGAATCAAGATGATTCTTTAGCTGTTTTAGTACTACTTTTTCCAGGATTTTTGAAAGAAAGGGCAAGTTAGAAACAGGGCGGTAATTTTTCAGATTTTTAGGGTCTAAATTATGATTTTTCTAAAAGAGGAGTGACGATTGCTTTTTTGTAGCAATCTGGTACAGCCTCAGACTGCAATGAGTTATTTATGATTACAGTATAAGGTTCTAAAAAACAGTCAAGACATTTCATTAAAAGATAGTTGGTATCGGGTCAAGGGAAACAAGATTGGGTGGTGAGGCTAGGATAATTTCTTTCACTTCATCAGATGATACATGGTTAAAATACTAAAATTAGGGATATTTCCTTCATCGTTTTTAACAGCCGAATGAGATCTAGTTTGTTTCTTATAATTTTCACTTTGTCTGAAAAATACTGGGAAAAAGCGGTTGGGAGGTTTTCTTCAGGGATATCTTTTGGTAAATGGTAATATATCAACTGTATTCTTCATTTCTTTAACTGTTTGAAAAGAGCATGTGTGTTCGTCATCCATGGAGCAGTTTATCGTCTTGTCACCTTTTTTGTGTGCAATGGTGCAGATGGTCGAGCATTTTGCGCAGTGCGGCATAATAGGAATCAGCTGTAATTTGTGATCCAAGAATCGCTAGCTCTGTTTTACACTGCTGGAGAATTCTTCAGTTTTAATTGATTTTATGTTATGGGATGTAACAATCGACTTTACTTTTGGTGGTTTCAATTTGTTTATGTTGAACATATGATGACGTGGTCGGATATAATTTTATCATGTACGGTTAAATTGTAGATTGGGCAAGTTATAGTGTTGTTTGCAACCCAATCTAAATAATATGGCCTTTGTTATGGGTGGGAGTTGAAACCACCTGTAAAAGTTATGGTTGGCTACAAGATTCCTCATTCACTTTGAATATGGGTCAGCTGAATCAAATGTAGATTAAAATCACCTAAAATTATAAGACGATCAGTAAAAGAAATCTATAATTCTATAAGGTCTTCCATATCTCGCATAAATCCTGCATGTGTTATTTTATTAACTTTTGATGGAGGTGGATGGTATAAACATAAAAACACAATGTTAAAAGCTGTGATCTTAGTGCATTCGAAAGATTGAAGGTGTTGATATTTTCAGATTTTATTTTAATAAAATTATTATAAATTGCCACAAATACTGCGCGCACGTCCTGATGTCCTTGGATGTGACAGGATGTTAAAATTGACAGGCATTAATTCACGTAAGATATACTTCACTCTCGATCTCTTCTAGCCACGTTTCAGTAATAAACACGATGTCACTATTAGAATCACAAAATGAAATCATTGATTTGTGACTTGTTTCGCACCGACTGAGAATTAAAATACATTATGTTTACTGAATTATGAGCTGATGGGTGACGTGACGAAGGATGATGATGGCAATGGTGATGACTCTGACAATAATGGTAGAGGTGGTGGTGACACTGGTAGTGACGGTGGTGCTGATGATATCGACGATGGCAGCATATGATAGTGGCGGTGGTGCTGATGAAAAAGATAACAACAGCGATGACAATGGTGGTGGTGATGCTGACAATAGCGACGTCGACTCCGAGGATGGTGATGGTTGCGGTGGTGGTAACGATAATGATGTCGACAACGATGAATACGTCAGCGATGATGATGGTGATGATAGCGACAATGCCGACAGGTATCCTTCTCTGTTTACGTATGCCACCCCTATGCGGTCGTGGGTGATCGTCATGTTTTATTATTATTATTATCATTATTAATAACGTCAATATTATCTTTTAAGTGGTCACAAAAGTAAACTTTTTCAAAAATCAGTGCAATCAGGGCAAATAGTCTGAGCAATACCTAGCAGGTAAAACTAGATATGGGAGACCTTCCGCACAGTCCTCGAGGTAGCTTCACTTTATATTGTTATTTTAACCTTGGATCTTTTGTAAGACGTACATTTATTCAGTTAGCCATTCTTAGTAGCATTTTAAATGCTTTGATTGATTTGTAAAAGTTTAAAATTTCCTAATATGACCATTGTTTTGGTTCTCCGCTGCCATTGTCGTTGAAGTATTGAAAGGTAGTGCAGAGCAGTCCTAGTTGTTTTTTTTTTTCTACTATTGGATTTAACTCGAGGTCCCAGGTTCTTTTCTATACTATTATTAAGGCTTGTTATAGGTGAAGTATAGGTCCTAGGGTTTTTGTTTTTCCTATTAGGTACTAGGACTAGGTTTTATTATTTCTTTTAGGGTTAAAAGGAATAGTTGGGTTGTTCCTTAGCTTGAGGAACATGTAGATTCTAGATATATCACATTCCTAGAACGACGCCTATCTATGCCTATAAACAAATATAAAAAATACAGTAATAAAACAACTGATTTCTTTCTCCTTCGCGTATTCCATCTATGAGGAAATTTAAAAAAATCCTGGGTGGCAAGAATGTTTCACTCAGCAGGAACACATCTTTTCAAAGACCCAAAAAAAACATGCGGTATCAAGTACCAAGTATTTATTTGTTTAGTTTAAGCATACAGCTACATAGACTATCCTATCCTAACTATCTGAACGCCATTGTCAAGGAACATATAGTTCATATAGTAGTATTATTAGTATAGTATAGTATATAGGAGCTAGGCCCAGGGCCAGGGCTGGGGGTGGGTTTTCAAAACAAACATCTGAATCTGAAAAGGTGTGTGTGAACCAGTGCCAGATAAAGCAAAAAAAAAGCCCCATCCCCAAAAATTCAAAATGCCTTGACTGGGCCTGACAACAGGATCGAACCAAGTATGGTACCTAGAGACTTAGACTCGAAGTCAGAGAGTGGTCTGAGGTGGGCCCATCAGCCGACTTGGATTTGACTTGATCATCGTCCTGTTTCGTGCACACCTTTTCCGATTGCTTAGACCATAGTAGTATTATGAGACCAAGAATACTCACCACACTCCCTTTATACTTCATTGGTAAGGAACGGACTGGGATTATAAGTTTAGAACTAGAAATAAACGATGAAGCGATAAATAATAAGAAACTCATGTCAACAACAGGAGGCTGCCTTTTTGGGTTGAAGTTGAAAGTGATTCAACAGAGCCCTTTGGGAGATGGGAAGATGCCTTTATCTGTGGAACCGACTTTCGAATAGATCCACTTTTTCTTTAAATGAATGAATTCACCTTCTCAATATTGAAATGATGACTCTTTAATAAAATTCTATGACCATTTTATAGAGAAGAAATGGGATTATCTTTAAAATTGGTCTCTTATCTCGAACTATTTTTTTTTTTCAAAATAAATTTTGAAAAAACACGAAAACGTACGAATCTTTTTAATATAAAAAAACTGCTATCTTGACTGTTGACTGCTGTCTAAACTTGAAAATTTTTTAGCTGCTCTCCCTTTCCCAGGTAGCTGCACCCTGCATGCGAGGCTCAGATCAGGCAGGGATATTATTGAAAACCCGAAGCCCGCTTTCTTTTGTTCTTAGATTGATCTGCCATCGTAAAAAAGCAACCATGGCCGCAGCCCGGAAAGATCTGGAGTCGTTAGGGATCCAAAAACAGGTGCGATATTAAATATCACTGAAAATATTATAATTAGCTATCCGTCCATAATTATTCAGAATTAAAATATTAGATTATAATGGTAAAAATGAAATTTTCAATTTCTTGACATTTGAGCTTACCTTTGATTCCTAAGAATAAGAACTTTTTCCTATGTCATTCTCTTTTCTTTTTAATTATCTCAAATGGCAGAGTAAAACATGAAACGATCTCCAAAGAGTCATCGGAAGAAACATACTCTTGACTTGATGAGTTTAATCATTAATTAAAATTTTCAATTTGAATTTAAAAAGTTGGGTCAGTTGCACTGCTCTTTATTAGACCAGACTGTCATGACTTCTTGCACTACACCCTATACTACTCCAATCCACGCTTTATCAAAACTTTGTCATTTATGTAATTGTAATGAATATCTGTGTGTGTTTTTTTTATAGTTTTATCATTATTTTTGGGCCTTTCCTTTACTTTTCTTAGCAAAATACGAATTGAAAACTAGACTAGCCTGTTGGACAAATCCATCCATTTGATTAGTGAACTAAGTCATTGATTTATTTGATAAATTTCATGACTGTAAGAGTTATTGTATAATTATAAGAGCAGTTAAGAACATCGGTTGACCTTGCACTTAGTGGGCAACAACATATCCATTTGGGCCCAAGTCCAACTGATTCTTTGCCAAATTTTAGAGAAGGCTTTGGGAAATCAGTTGGTGTTCACACCAAAGATGTTCTAATTTTGGGTTTTAGTGCATTGAATTATTCATTGGATTTGTACCCAAATACAAGGAGTTGCGTTGTTTGTGATTGTATACCCTTTGGGAAAAATTTCAGACCAAAATTGCTGTGTCTGCCGGGTTAATTCTCATTTGGAGTGTATATGAATTGTGTCTGACAGCGTTTGCAATATGATCTCTCTGTTATTTGCTTTTTTTGCCCCCTTTGTTGCAGGAGAGATGCTCATTCCTGCCAGTCAAAGGCCAGATGGTTCTTGGAGGAAACCCGAAGAGTCAAAGATGGTTATGTGCCTCAAGAGGAAGTTCCAACGTAAGTTGATCATGTGTTTTGATATATTTGTCTTCTTTGGTGTGTGTGTGGGGGGGGGGGGGGGAGTCTGGACGTCATCATTAGACTGATCTCATCAGAATTGTTTCAAATCTGGTATGTTTATTATGTTTATCATTGAATTACCAAGAGGGGTGAAAAATCGCGGATGCCCATCCTCACCAAGATTTTTCCTTTGTCAAGATCATTATTCCGTATTTTGAAAGGAAATTGAGAATATTTTGAGCAATATTCAGAATGGAAGCATTGATGATTGCAAGTTAAGAAGCTGATTGCTAAATCTAAATATTTCCATCTCAATGCCTGCTTTTTCATGATCAATTAACTGCAAAATTTGAATTCTGAGCGATGAATGTTGTCTAAAAGCTCATTTGCAGCAATAATGTAAGAAAATATTTGTTTCTGCACCCCCCCCCCTCTCTCTCTCTCTCTCTCTCTCTCTCTCTCTCTCTCTCTCTCTCCTTACTTTTTCCTCAAGTCCTTTTAATTGTACATCTAGAATGTTTTTACTATCCAATTTTCTTCATTTTTATGGCGCTGATATAAGCTAAATGTGTTGCAAGCACTGAAAACCTTAAAAACAACAAACAAACATTTTTGATGGTCTATAGTTTATTATGAGGAGCAACTGTCGGCAATGGGGAATCAAGAGGTTGTAGATTTGTACTGTAAAACAAAAGTTCCATATTGTATTCCAGGTGAATTTCACATCAAAAGTTAACAGCAATCTAATTTATTACCCTTATTTATGTTGAAAGGATGCTACATTGAAATTATAAAATCAGTGGAAAGAGGGATTTGGTTTGACAAGTTATTAATACATACACATGGTTGCTGGTTCAGGGGGGAGAAGTAATCTACTACCTAAACACCTTGGCAAACTTGTATCTGATCGCCAAGCTTCAGTGAAAAGACACTGCGAACTGATTTCTTTGTTAAGCAAGTGATTGGAAAACATGCTGAATTCGTAAATTATTCGGAAAATTGACAACTTTGGATACACAGAATTTTGTACATCTTTTGATAAGGACAATTTCTTTTACAGTATCTGCTTCACATGATCTTTATCTAATGTCTGTCTTGTTTTTATTTCCAGCTTTCAGACCAAAGGTACTCAGTGGGGGACAGTAAGCTGATTATCCCATTGGACTGTGCAAAGAGGATGTTGAAAAACAGAAAAAGGCGAAGGAGGCCCAGATTGAGGCATCTACCAATGCTGCTGTTAGGTCAAAGAATTCCAAACGCAAAGACAAAAAGAAAATGGGGGAAAAATGTTGACTCTGTCTCCAAAGCATTTCTGGTGTTGAGATTTCTGATTCGCCTAAAGACAGTGCTCACAAGGAAATTGCCAACAAGATTAAAACTTTGAAAAGAAGTTGCGAGAGGTAAAAGAGCTTGAAGAAAAAATTGCGGCAGGTGATGTCAAACCATCTAAACAGCAGACAGA
The DNA here is from genome assembly GCF_034508935.2 of Berghia stephanieae. Classification (NCBI taxonomy): domain Eukaryota; kingdom Metazoa; phylum Mollusca; class Gastropoda; order Nudibranchia; family Aeolidiidae; genus Berghia; species Berghia stephanieae. The sequence goes on along the minus strand of NW_027623818.1, from coordinate 1,523 downwards.
TAAAGTGCAGAGAAAACAAGCTTTGATTGATGAAATAGAGGAGTTGCACTCAAAGAAGAAAGTTTGATTGTGGTCACTGGCATCACTCTTTGTATTTGCCAGCTTAAGTTTTACTAATGCTGAAATTTTACAAAGTTGTTTTTTATTGAAGTTCTTGGACTTAAATTATTTTATTTTTTTGGTAACATTTCTATGTTACAGTTAAGTTTTATCAATTTTATCATCATACTGATACACTTGTTTCAGTTAAAGTTTTTATGTTAATACTGCTCAGCACCAGTTCCAAAGCGTTGTGTCCTTCCATAAGTTGGGATTTATGAACTGTAAATAATCCTAAAGAAAAGAGATATTGTCATCAAATGGGAGAGAGATAAGTATGAATGGAGGAAAGACTGAAATTGTGAGAGAGAGAAAGAGAGGTGTAACTATGTGCTATAGTAAGAAATGTTGTCACTCTGTGCTATAACAGTCTCACGCACCTTCCTAATCCCTTGGACGCATAATCTCAATCTTCTCAGTAATTCAACTGTGTTAATTTTTCATTGATTTAACCAGGGACAGGGAATGTGTGTAGAATGTAATAATAAAATATGTTTGTCACAATGTGCTGTATGATAATAAAATAATCTTCTAAAATGTTTAAATGTCCTTAATTCACTTTGCTAACTCTATGTACAATAGACTGTGTTCACTCCGACTCCAAATGGTTATGATTAAATGCTTGATATGGATAACTATAATGTTATAAAATGATACATCATGCTTCCACAATATATTGAAATACCCAATTAAATAAGACACTGGGACTTGAAAGTGTTTTTTTTTTTTTTTTAAATTTATCTTAACGGTACTATGTGACTAATACATTATTAACAGTAATAACTATTTCACATATTTAGTCTCTAATCTGCATCATTCTCTTGATCTTTTCCAATATTTGAGGCTTGAGGTGGGGAGAAGTAAGAGGCTTCGTATTATTTCTAAAAATATAATTTAAGTGTAAGCTGCAATCTTAGGTCTGGCTACATGTGTGGCAATTTATGGTTTCTGAGATTATGCTTAGATTAAGATTACACAATTTCAGTCCAGTCACATTTTCTTTGAAAGGCAAGGCAGCATAAATGTTGGTTTTAATTGTCAAACCCTATGGATATGAAATATCAATGAGTTTAGGTAGCTATTTCATATTCCATGAAAAGTGTAGGTAACGTTGGACTTAAGAACACTTGCTGTCTGGGTCTATGGATTCTTCATCGATCCACACCCTTGCTGTGTCCCTTCATTACATTTGTCCTTTCTATGTAGCCTTCTGTCCTTGTTCTTGAATGAGACCATTTCATTCAAGTAAGCCCTGTCTAAAGTCTTACACACAGAGAGAAAGCAGTCAGGTACATTTATATTTTCTAGAGAAAGATATTCCTATCTTTTTTATTTAATTATTACCAATATATATAAATGTTATGAGCATATTGTATCCTTTGTGGTTGGGGTATTGTTCTTGTCTCTGGATTGAGATTGGTTTA
>NW_027623817.1:0-9251 GCF_034508935.2 Berghia stephanieae | reverse complement strand
CTTGCTTATCAATTTTATCTTTCTGATGAAATTCATGACTATTAAATGTTCATTCTTTGTCTATTTTGCAGCTCGCCCACTTTCACTAAGTAAGTCCATTTTGCCATTTCAATTACAAATTAAAACAGGTTAACTGTAAATTAAAAGGATGTGGTTATCTAATTATTATTTAGACGTTTTATTAAGCATATATAATCTTTTACAAAAGATATTCGACCGTTTATTTCCGCCACTAGTTCGATACTGGTTGGAACAAAGACAATAACATATAGATATTTAGAAACTAGACAATGGTGTATAACTTATTGAATTTGTATAAACTGTTGAAAAGTCGCAGATATTCAAAACCAGTCATTAAAATTCGTTTTTGCACTATCGAGAATAGCGTTGAAATCAGTATAAATGATGCACTTTATGATGCATTTTATTACTTTTTATGTATTCCGCTAGGATTGATCAGCCACACAATTCTTTGCCTCTATGATTATATTCGTTTATTTTCTCTTTCTGATGGAATATCATATAAAATTGTATTTAGTGTGTCAAACTTTTCATCGAATTTTGTATAGCTGTCTTGGGTTTTGGGGGGTCTTTTTTTGTTTTCTTTTCATAAAATCATCCATGTGTTCAAAGGGATTCATGTCAATGCCACAACTGACACAGAACGGGCTCGTCACCCTCCTTTTAATCGTTTAGGAAAGCAGATATTTGTCGAGCTCTATGTGCTGAGGCGATATTAAACTGAAATATCACCACTTGATTATTCTGATTCCGAACAAAAGGGGCGACCATTGGTTCAAGAATATCGCTGATGTATATGTCTATGTTGAGTCATTGGTTGATTAGCTCAATGTTCCTACCACCAATACTCTTCAACAGACGTAACGTCGCTTCCTTCCTAGTGACGTATGGTAACTTAGTAACGCTGGCTCTAAACTATCGGAACAATGGCGGACGCCGTAAGAAATGTTTCTCCGGCAAGCATAAAAGCGTATCCAGAGGGGAAAAAACCCATAAATTTGATCATGTTTTGACTTTTACACATTCTGATCACAAGGCATATGAAAAGTTCTAGCCAGCATGAAGAATAAAAAGAAATGATTTTCTTTGTTTAGAACCAAGATGGCCTCCGTTGCCGGGCGGCGTGACATCAGACTATGGAATCGTATTGTCACTCCCCACACCATTCCAGATGCATATTCTCGATTTCTTACTTCAATTATGGTTTTGCCATTGAGATGTTCACCTCCTCGTCGATAGCACGAAGTTTGTTTGTCTCTGGAATCAACTTCAAAAACCGATTCGTCTGTAAACAAGATGTCATTCCGCATATTCTGATCCAAGTCCTTGTGTTCCCGTTCCCATCTCATTAGAGCAACTTAATGCAAAGCGGCCAGCTTTGATCGATTAACGGGTTTGAGACATTTTAAACCAAACTCACTGAGTGTGAACATTTGGTTTGGCAACTGCTGCGTAGCTTAAGTTGAGTTTTTATAGAGGAGAAGGAATATCATATGTTACTGTGCTAAATACCAAAGTTTCAAATTTTTTACCAGTTTAACTATAATTTGACTTTTTAGCATCTGGTCCATTCCCACATAATACCGTTTTGCCGGTTGATAAGGTTGTGATGTTACGTGCCGAATTCCATTCATTCTCAAAAACTCGTTGAAATCCCTCGACGTGAAAGGAGGTCCATTGTCGATCACGACAGTTGTTGGTAATTCATGCATTGCAATTATATGTCGCAACACATCAGCAGTATGTTGAGCATTAGTTTTCTTCATTGGATAAATTTCTGGCCACTTTGAATATGCATCGATTAGAATGAAGTAATGCTCGTTTTCAAATTCTGCAAAATCCAGATGAAGTCTTTCCCATGGTTTTGAAGGGCATGTCCATGTTAAGACAGGTGCTTTCGGTGGAATATTTTTCACCATAGAGCAACTTTTGCAGTTTTGAACCATTTCCTCAATGTCTTTATCAATATGTGTCCAGTGCTTTTGATTTGACTATACCACGGTGACCCTCATGTAATTCCATCAGTATCCGTTTTCTGAATTTCTCTGGAATTATAACTCTCGGTCCCCATTGTAAAACAATGGAATCCACGATTATTTCTTCTTTTCTTTGAAAGAAAGGTTTCAATATTTCATCGTTGATTTTGTTAGGCCAACCATCCAGTGTGAAATGCAGAACTTTCAACAATATCGAGTCCTTTCGGGTTGCTTCCGCTATTTCCTTCGCAGTGAGAGGTATATCATTTAGTTAAATGAAACTAATTCTTCGTCTTGTTTTGTTTCTCGTTGAGTTAATCGAGAAAGCATATATGCGTTACAGTGCTCTTCTGTTTTTCGAAATTGAATGTCATATTGGTAAGCACTTAGTTCCATTGACCATCTCTGCATTCTTGCTGCCGCCATTGCTGACATGCTATTTTTAGGTCCAAATATTTTCACCAGAGGCTTGTGGTCAGTGATAAATGCAAAATGTCTGCCATATAGATATTGGTGAAATTTGCGTACTCCAAACATGATGCCTAATGCTTCCTTTTTTATCTGACTGTAATTAGATTCAGTCTTTGTAAGGGATCTTGATGCAAACGAAATCGGCCTTTCTTCTCCATTTGGCATAATGTGAGATATTACAGCTCTGATTCCCCTTTTACTCGCATCGGTTGACAATCCAAGAGAAAATTCTAGATTATAATGAGTTAGGACCTTTTGTGAAACTAGAAGTTCCTTTATTGTTTCATCCGACCAGAACCAAGATACGTAATTTTGCAAAAGTTCGTGTAGTGGTTTCAATGTTACTGACAAATTTGGTAGAAATTTAGAAAAATACTGAATTCCACCTAGAAAACGTCTTAGTTCTTTTACATTTTCAGGCTTAGGCGCATTGATCATCCTGGGGATGTAATCCATTTTTATCGATTGTGTGACCAAGGTAGTCAATTCTGTCAACCATGAATTTACATTTTTCTAACATTGTCAGTACTTTGCCTAAAGTTGCAAGATGCTGCTTTTTATTACACCCAGTCAACTGTATGTCACCAATGAAAACTTGAACATTGCCTATTCCCGCAAGAATTTCTTCCATGTACTTTTGGAAAAGTGCTGGTCCTGATGCCACTCCATATGGAAGTCGGTTGTACTGAAACAGCCCAATATGAGTATTTATTGAGACAAGCTTTTTACTTTCTGAGTCCATGGCCATTTGATGATAAGCTAGACTCAAATCCAACTTTGAGAATTTTCCTCCACGTGACAGCTTTGCAAATAGATCTTGTGCCGTTGGCAGAGGGTATTGATCTACTTTCATTGCAGAATTAATTGTCACTTTAAAGTCACCACACAGTCTTACTTTACCCTCCGGTTTTGGTACAACGACGATATGTGCTGCCCATTCACTATGAGTAACTTGCGTGATTACTTTCTCTTTTACCAACTTTCTTATGTGTTCTTCAACCTTCTCCTTTAAAGCGTATGGAATCGGTCTTGGTTTGAAGAATTTGGGCTGTGCATTTTCTTCCATTGTAATTTTTACCTTCGCCCCTTTCAGTTCTCCCAACTCAGTTGTAAAAAGTTGTTTGCGTTTATCTAATATGATGTCCAATGAGTTATGAACATGAAAAGTATTAGAAATCTGAATTTTTAGTTTAGAAATCCAATCCCTTCCTAAAATGACATGTTTATGCGGTACATTTTCGACAATGAGTGGAAGTTTTTCAGTTTCGCCGGTAGAAGAAACCTTTACATTAACAAAAACTTCTCCTTTGATGGGAATAATTGTTCCATTTAATGTTTTCAACGTTTCCGAACAGGGTTGTAATTTGACTTCCTGAAACTTATGCTTAAACACAGAAAAGTGAGTGGAGCAGGCACTTATGTTGGTAACAACAAGATATGAAGTGAGTAGAAAAGTGCCAGAAGACAATAGAGAATAAAAAAATTTTTCGCGGCGGTGGTGGGGTTTGAACCTGCGACCTTATTGGTACGACAACTCCGCCTGGCAGGTGAGAGCGTGGCTCTACCGTGTGAGCTATCCACGAACACAAAAATATTCGTTTCAAACCCAAAGTCATTTCTAGATCCCTCTCTCACCCACTTCTTGAGATCGCCGATTCGTTCGCCACCATCGCGAAGTAATTTTGACCAGCAGTTAAGCTTAATAGCCAATATTCTCATCACAAACATATAACATAGAAACGATTGAGACATTGAGTATGCTCCGGTGTATGGGTGAATTTTTAATTCAGAAAAGTGAGTGGAGCAGGCACTTATGTTGGTAACAACAAGATATGAAGTGAGTAGAAAAGTGCCAGAAGACAATAGAGAATAAAAAAATTTTTCGCGGCGGTGGTGGGGTTTGAACCTGCGACCTTATTGGTACGACAACTCCGCCTGGCAGGTGAGAGCGTGGCTCTACCGTGTGAGCTATCCAATCATCCACTTTTTCATCCATTAATATACATATAGACCCAGCTATCACTCGGCTGTTTACTCGCCCTCTCTCACCTCCCCTCCACCCTTTCTCTCTCTCTCTCTCTCTCTCTCTCTCTCTCTCTCTCTCTCTCTCTCTCTCTCTCTCTCTCTCTCTCTCTCTCTCTCTTTCTTTCTTTCTTTCTTTCTTTCTTTGCCCCCCCCCTCCCTCTTTCTCCCTCCCCCCCTCTCTCTCTCTCTCTGATTCCCCCTCTCTACCGGTCCGCCTCAAACCTAGTAAGGTCGCAGGTTCAAACCCCACCACCGCCGCGAAAAATTTTTATTCTCTATTGTCTTCTGGCACTTTTCTATTCACTTCATATCTTGTTGTTACCAACATAAGTGCCTGCTCCACTCACTTTTCTGAATTAAAAATTCACCCCATACACCGGAGCATACTCAATGTCTCAATCGTTTCTATGTTATATGTTTGTGTTGAGAATATTGGCTATTAAGCTTAACTGCTGGTCAAAATTATTCGCGATGGTGGTGTACGAACGAATCGGCGGTCTCAAGAAGTGGGTGAGAGAGGGATCTAGTAATGACTTTGAGTTTGAAACGAATATTTTTGTGTTCGTGGATAGCTCACACGGTAGAGCCACGCTCTCACCTGCCAGGCGGAGTTGTCGTACCAATAAGGTCGCAGGTTCAAACCCCACCACCGCCGCGAAAAAATTTTATTCTCTATTGTCTTCTGGCACTTTTCTATTCACTTCATATCTTGTTGTTACCAACATAAGTGCCTGCTCCACTCACTTTTCTGAATTAAAAATTCACCCCATACACCGGAGCATACTCAATGTCTCAATCGTTTCTATGTTATATGTTTGTGTTGAGAATATTGGCTATTAAGCTTAACTGCTGGTCAAAATTATTCGCGATGGTGGTGTACGAACGAATCGGCGGTCTCAAGAAGTGGGTGAGAGAGGGATCTAGTAATGACTTTGAGTTTGAAACGAATATTTTTGTGTTCGTGGATAGCTCACACGGTAGAGCCACGCTCTCACCTGCCAGGCGGAGTTGTCGTACCAATAAGGTCGCAGGTTCAAACCCCACCACCGCCGCGAAAAAATTTTATTCTCTATTGTCTTCTGGCACTTTTCTATTCACTTCATATCTTGTTGTTACCAACATAAGTGCCTGCTCCACTCACTTTTCTGAATTAAAAATTCACCCTACTACTACCAATATGTCTTTTATCTTCCATTATAGTCTGGAAAGTTCTGTTCCCTGACGCTGACCTTTGCTTATCAATTAGATCACCCCCCTGGGGCACCCTATCCTCTACCCACGCCACGCTAACATTTCATTCATACTGCAACCACCATTGAGTACAGACGATACAAGTTATTTTTCATTATATTTTATTTGTTTTCCACGTTTATTTGTGTATTGTTGTGCTGACGAAGGGTTTGTACCCGAAACGTCCATTGTCTGTTTTGTTCCCATACGAAGCCTTTCCATTTTCACTCTTTCGTTAGGATCTCAGGTAGCACAATAGTCACTGTTTTTGTATATTACGGTGCCAAATAGTAGTAACTGCAAACACTGTAATATGAAATGTTCATTTCTACAATTATGAAAAATTATTAATCTATTACTCCACAATTTGTACAGAACTCTTCGTCCACATTTTGTTGTGCTCTTAGATCATTAATTAATAAGACGTTTTATTCCGAGAATTAACAAACCAACTTGTTACAGTAAAGAACATAAACAACATTAAACAACATAACATAAGATACATGTGTACAGGATGACGGTTGGATACCTAATGACTCTCAACAAGGTAGTTACTAGAACAGACGCTAGTTGTTAATGATACTACATCAGATGGACGATACAAGTTACGATACTTGAATATAATAACTTTCATTCACAACAGGTATAAAACGTGGTGTTTTTGATCTAAACGGTATTCTACTTTACTTTGGGCTGCACATTTTTACATCAACATTTTTGTGCTTACCATCATTGATTGTATTTACGGACTTAGAAATATTCCACTTATATTGAAAATGGTCACCAAATTGACTTAGCATTTGGATTGATTTTACGGATTTGAAATTTATGAAACTGATTGAATTATGACCATGCTATTTGATTTGGATTTTTAATTTATCACAACAAATAAAGCAGTAGGAAATGAAACTTGAAATCTGGACTGATTTGAATGTCTTGTGTACATTCAATTATCATCATTGGCCATCGAAACACAAAATTCGTTGAACATAAATGTATAAGCAAATAACATTTTGGAACCATTCGAAAAAAGAAACATCCGCTATAATAACAAACAGGAAGATAATTTTGACTCACGTCCGAATCTGAATTATGCACTGTCTAAAAGAATGATGTCCCTAATTCCATGCCTCGCCGGTGTAAAATCCATGTATATACACGGTGCTCTATTCACTTAAATGCACGCACATAACTTTGATATTCAAATCTTCCATCTGCTATTGACAGAGCAATGGGTGTCTATTCCATGGAAATGGTTAGTATCCTCTTTGGAAGATAATTTCTCTTTGTTCTTGAACACCCTGTCTCCTGGTATGTGAGAAAAAGCACCTAGTCCTCTCCGAGACTAACAAGGATCACGCGAAACCTCTTCCAGTTTAAAAAAGAAAAGAGAGAACGTCCAACTAATGTGGAACAGAAGTATTTTGGGACTCGTTGGCCAATATTTGGCATGTCTGACGTCTCTTCATTCATAGCAATTCCTGCTTAGGTCTCCAGAGAGCTGCTTGTACATTGTGATGATTTTGATTTTTGATTTTTATTTTCCCCTGGCGTTAATAATTATCATATTTTGATATTTAATTCACTCGCTTCATCAAAAACCTATTTTCATTCTTACTATAACGCACAGTTGACATCGCATATTGTAATGTTGCTGGAAATTGAATTTATATCAAAGTCATAAGAGTAAAGATGTTGAGATTTTTACCTTTTGTTCCACACCAATCTTTGATTATAAAAACAGATGAGCTTACTCAAATCTCATATTTTAGACCGAGACTCAGATTGTTAGCGACTCGTTTATTTGGACCTAATATCAGATAAGGGCGATGAGTGACAATTAAGTATTATTCTTTTATTCTTGTTTAACTGTAATAGTCCATAGAAGTATTGTTTTCTGAGTGAAAGTAGCACATATTATAAGTATTCTTGTTGTTCTTGTTGTTGTTTTTGTATTTTAATCAATTTATCTAACGTGCAAAGTAGAGATAAGTTAATCAAATCGGCTAAACCAAAGTAATTGATAAATCGAAAAGAATTGTAGGTTTACATCGTCAAGATTTTATTATCATCGTTACCAACTTCTTGAAGGCATAAATGGTCTTATTATGTACTACAATTTAACGGAGGAGAATTCTAATAAGTACGAATTCTAATATGTACTACTATTTTTAACATAACGCTTTTCTATTAAATAGTAGTACATAATATGACCATTTATGTTTTGAAGAATTTAGTAAGAATAATAATGAAAAAAGGGGACGCAAACCTACATGTTTTTTCATCGATTTCTTTGGTTTAGCAGTTTTTTATTGAATTGGTTTTTACTTTGCATGTTAGATAAAATGATTAAAAACCAAAACTACGGCAACAGCAAAAACGTTGACGAGCATTGTTGTGATCATCGATTCTATTAAGGTGTTCGAATCTCGAATTCTATTTCGTTCTTCCTTCTCCTCTTTCTCTTATCATCATTTATCTCCTGCGTCCTTTTGTTGCTGTTTTTTTTACCCAGAACCTCCTCTTCCTCCCCCTCCTCCTCTTCCTCTGACTCTTCCACTATCACATCTTCATCCTCATTATCATTACCACAACAATCACCACTAACACTAACACCATCATCAACATAACAATCATCATTATCACCTCATCATCATCATCATCATCATCATCACCATCATCACCATTATCATGATCATCATCATTATCATCATATTGTCCATTGTATTCGTAAACTCGTTAATTTAACGCTGCTTTTTGTCAAATTTCAGAGGTAAAAAGTTCACAAAGTAAGTAATGATTCAATCTTAAGCATTTCAAATTTTTTCCATAGTAATGTTATTGTGTAGATCTTGTGTCACAATGATTGTGTGATCAATCATAATCACCAATCACTGTACCAAGCATAGTATTGATTATGGTGATGATGTTTGTGATGATGATGATGATGATGATGATGATGATGATGATGATGATGATGATGATGATGATGGTGATGATGAATCAAATGCTCGTGCCTGTGTGTGTTTGTGTGCGTGTGCGTGTGTGTGCGTGTGTGTTTGTCTATGTGTCTATGTGTCTGTGTGTGTGTGTGTGTGTGTAGGGGTGTGTGAAGGCGTGCGTGTGAGTAAGAGAGAGTATGTTTGGGTTTTTTAAACTTGTATGAAACGTCATCTTCATTAAGATATTTATATCATTTATCATTTTGATGTTTATATGTTATTATTTTATTCACGTATTTGTTATGGACTTATACATAGAGTTACTCTAGGAATGAGTTGCTCCCCTTTGTTTCTAGCTAATTGATTTTAGTTACTACGTAAATAGTTAGTATTCATTAAGTCCATTGTTTACAATACTATTTGTGCTTACAAATAGCAGAGTGGCATGCCCAAGAGAAGGATGCACTCTTTGTTCCTTTCTTTCCATAGTTGAGTTACTTATACTGTTTTTTCCTTCTTAAAATGTTGATGCGATATAATATTTGTATATACTCTAACTTATACACAGTAATAGAACTGTTCTCTC
>NW_027623816.1:0-9252 GCF_034508935.2 Berghia stephanieae | reverse complement strand
GAAAGAAAAGAAAAGAAGAAAAGAAAGAAGAAGAAGAAGAAAGAAAGAAAAGAGAAGAAAAGAAGAAAGAAGAGAGAAAGAAAGAAGAAAAGAAGAAGAAAGAAAAGAGAAAAACAAAAAAAGAAAGAAGAAGAAAAAAAGAAAAAGAGAAAGAAAAAGAAAAGAAAAGAAAAGAAAAGAAGAAAGAAGAAAGAGAAGAAGAAAAAAAGAAAGAACAAGAAGAAAAAGAAAGAGAAAAGAAGAAAGAAGAAAGAAAGAAAGAAGAAAGACAAGAAGAAAGGAAAGAAAAAAGAAGAAAGAAAGAAAGAAGAGAAAAGAAGAAGAAGAAAAGAGAAAGAAGAAAAAGACAAAGAAGAAACAAGAAAGAAGAAGAAGAAAAAGAAAGAAGAAAGAAAGAAGAAAAGGAAGAAGAACAGAAGAAAAAGAGAAAGAAGAAGAAAGAAGAGAAAAAGAAGCAGAAGAAAAGGAAAGAAAGAAAAAGAAGAAAGAAGAAGACAAAGGAAAGAAAAAGAAAGAAGAAGAGAAAGAAGAAGAAGAAAAGAAAGAAGAAAAGAAGAAGAAAGAAGAAGAAGAAGAAGAAGAGAAGAAGAAGAAAGAAAGAAGAAGAAAAAGAGAAAAGAAAGAAAGAAGGAAAGAAGAAAGAAGAAGAGAACAAAAAGAAAGAGAAAAGAAGAGAAGAAAGAAAAGAGAGAAGAAGAGAAGAAGAAAAGAAGAAGGAAAGAAGAGAAGAAGGAAAAAAGAGAAGAAGAAACAGAAGAAGAAGAGAGAAAAGGAAGAGAAGAAAAGAAAAGGAAGAAGAGAAAAGAGAAGAAGAAGAAAGAAGATGAAGAAAAGAAGAAGAGAAAAGAAAAAAAAGAAAGAAGAAAGCAAAGAAGAAGAAATAAGAAGAAGAAAAGAAGAAGAAAAGAAGAGAAGAGAAGAAGAAGAAGAAGAAAGAACAGAGAGAAAAGAAAGAAAGAAAGAAAAAAGAGAAGAAAAGAAAAAGAAAGAGAAAGAAGAAGAAGAAAGAAAGAAAGAGAAAAGAAGGAAAGAAGAAAGAGAAGAAGAAAGAGAAGAAAGAGAAGAAAGAAAGAAAGAAAAGAAGAAGAGAAAGAAAAGAAGAAGAGAAGAAAGAAAGAAAAGAGAAGAGAAGAGAAAAAACGAGAAGAAAGAAAGAAAGAAGAAGAAAGAGAAGAAAGAAGAAAGAAGAAGAAAGAAGAAGAAGAAGAGAAGAGAAAAAGAAGAAAAGAAAGAAGAAGAAAGAAGAAGAAGAAGAAAAAAGAAGAGAAGAAAGGAAGAAGAAGAAAGAAGAAAGAAAAGAGAGAAAGAAGAAAGAAAGAAGAAGAAGAAAGAAAGAAGAAAGAAGAAGAGAAAAAGAAAAGAAAGAAGAAAAAAGAAGAAAAGAAAAAGAAAAGAAAGGAAGAAGAAGAAGAAGAAAGAAGAAAGAAAAGAAAAAAAGAAGAAGAAAGAGAAAGAAGAAAAAGAAGAAAAGAAGGAAAGAAGAAAAGAAGAGGAGAAGAAGAGAAAGAAGAAGAAAGAGAAGGAAAAGAAGGAAGAAAGAAAAAGAAGAAAAGAAAGAAAAGAAAGAAGGAAAGGAGAAAGAAGAGAAGAAGGAAGAAAGAGAAAAGAAAGAAGAAAGAAGAAGAAAAGAAGAGAAAAGAAGAAGAAAGAAAGAAGAAAAAAAAAGAGAAGAAGAGAAGAAGAAAAAGATGAGGAAAGGAAAAAGGAAGAAAAGAAGAAAAGAAAAGAGAAGAAGAAAGAAAAAAAGAAAGAGAAGAGGAAGAAAGAGAGAAGAAGAAAAAAAGAAGAAAGAAAGAGAAGAAAAAAAAGAAAAGAAAAGAAAGAGAAGAGAGATAAAGAGAAGAAAAAAAGAGAAAGAAAGAAAAAAGAAGAAAGAAGAAAGAAGAAAAAGAAGAAGAAAGAAAGAAGAAAAAGAAAAAAGGAAAAGAAAGAAAGAAGAAGAAGAAAAAAAAAGGAAGAAAAAGAAGAGAAGAAGAAAGAAAGGAAAGAAAAGAAGAAGAAAGAAGAAGAAGAAGAGAAAGGAAAGAAGAAAGAAGAAAGAAGAAAGAAGAAGAAGAAGAAAAGAAAGAAGAGAAGGAAGAAAAGAAAGAAGAAGGAAAAAAGAAAAGAAAAGAAGAAGAAGAGAAGAAAGAAGAAGAAGAAAGAAGAAAAAGAAGAAAGAAGAAAGAGAAGAGAGAAAGAAGAAAAGAGAAGAAGAGAAAAGAAAGAAGAAGAAGAAGAAGAAGAGAGAAGAAAAGAGAAGAAGAAAGAAGAGAAAAGAAAGAAGAGAAGGAAGAAGAGAAGAAGAGAAAAGAAGAAGAGAAAGAAGAGAGAAGAAGAAGAAGAAGAAGAAAGAAGAAGAGAAAAAGAAAAGAAGAAGAAGAAGAAGAAGAAGAGAAGAAGAAAGAGAAGAAGAGAGAGAAGGAAAGAAGAAGAGAAGAAAGAAGAAGAAGAAAAGAAGAAGAGAGAAGAAGAAGAAAGAAGCAAAGAAGAAGAAGAAAGAAGAAGAGAAAGAAAGAAGAAAAGAGAGAAGAAGAAGAAGAAGAAGAAGAAGAAGAAGAAGAAGAGAAGAAAGAAGAGAGAAGAAAGAAGAAAAAGAAAGAAAGAAGAAAAGAAGAAGAGAAGAAAGAAGAAGAAAGAAGAAGAAGAAAGAAAGAAAGAAAGAAGAAGAAGAAAGAAGAAGAAGAAAAGAAGAGAAAGAAGAAGAAGAAGAAGAGAAGAAGAAGAAAAAGAAGAAGAAGAAGAAGAAAGAAGAAGAAGAAGAAAGAAAGAAAGAAGAAAGAAGAAGAAAGAAGAAAGAAGAAAAAGAAGAAGAAGAAGAGAAGAAAGAAAAGATAGAAGAAGAAGAAGAGAAGAAGAAAAGAAGAGAAGAAGAAGAAGAAAGAAAAAGAAGAAGAAGAAGAAGAAGAGAGAAGAAGAAGAGAAGAAGAAAGAAAAAGAAGAGAGAAGAAGAAGAAGAAGAGAAAAGAAGAGAATATATACCGAATGGGATACTTAGGCCCCCGGGGTAACTTAGGTCAACTTACTGAAAAAAAGATTGTATTTTAAAAGATTCTACTTTTTGCTTTTATCATTTAAAAATAGCCAAAATAGATCTAATAAGCATCGTAAATTTTAAATTTTTTTTTTAAAGCAACTTTTTTTTTTTTACTAAGTGGCTAAGTAACCCGGATGGCCCCAAAGTAACCCGGTTGACGGTATCGTATAATATTGACAAACAAGTTGGATAGAAAAAAATTTTATTAGAATGCGTTTCTTGTATTCATTTCTCTGCTTTGTCGGCTTTGTATTACACACACCACCACACACACATACACACACACTATTTTTTTTGTCTATTCAATCTTTCAAAATTTTTCAAGTTATAAAAAATAAGTAAATCATTACAAAACCCAGATAATGAAAATAAATACAACTGTTTTATTCGTGAATGTAAAACTGCAATCGTGACATAAAAAGGGTTTTCCCCAAAAGGGAAAAATTATCATGAAATGGCAGTGATCAATAAATCGGTTTCCGATAAGAACATATTGACAGGAATCGATTATGTGGTTCAATACGAGTAACGGTTTGGGGGTTTATCGCGTAAAATCAGATTCTGCTCGGTGTCCGCAAATTGATTAAGACTCGCGTTCAGGAATGCCAATGTTAATTCATGGGCCCCTAGTTTTTGCTACTTTTTAAAATTTTGGGAAAAAATTGTTTTAAAAAGTAGTATGTGCTTTAGTAGTTTTATTCAATACCATTAACAGTGTAAATTAAGAACTTAGCTTTGATACTACGCCAAAAATTTTGTCTCAGAAAAATGTAATAAATTGGATGGGAAAAAAAGTAACCCCGGAATACTACGGATTTTAGTCGGTGTTGGGTTGAGTGAGTTTTAAATTTTTCGAGTAAATTTCTAAATTATACTGTTCTTATGACTTATTGGCGGGATCGAACCCGGGACCTAAAAGTCGAAGCGAATGTAAAATCACTAGTCATGAAGCCGCACACTTTTTTACCAAAAAAAGAAGACACGATAAAAAAATTTTAAAAAATGTTGTTTTTGTTTTTTTTTTTTTTTTTTTTTTTTTTTTGGGGGGGGGGGGGGGGTTAGTTTGTTTTTTTTTGTTTTTTTGTTTTTTTTTGTTGTTTTTTTGTTTTTTTTTTTTGGTTTGTTTTTTTAAAAACATTTTTGTTTTTTTCTTTTTTTGCGGTTGCTGTTATTATTATTTTTTTTTTGTGTTTATATTGCTTTTTTTTGTTTGTTTTTTTTCCTTGTTGCTTTGGTGGCAGGATGTGCGGTTTTTTATATTCGTTTGGGGTTAAAAGTAAAAATGTGTATCGTGTCATTCTCGATCATACGGGGAAATGTCTGGGGAATTAGTTTGGAAAATGTAAACGATGACACTAAATTAGTTTTGAAAAATTTAGTAAAAAACATTTGATTCTTTTGGTTTAAATAATGAAATAAATAAAAACAACGCATTCAAGAAAAAAGAGGAGAAAGGGAAAAAAGGGAAATTTGTTTGGGAAAAAGAAATTATTTTTTGAAGAAAAAAAAAGAAGGTTTGAAAAAAACTACCAATTTTTTTTTGGGAAAAAAAAAAAATTATATCTAGCCATCTTGAAAAATTAAATTTCAAAAGAATCGAAAAAAGAGTAAATTTTTATTCTCCTATGTAAACAAAAGGTGGTAGTTTTTCCCGTCTGAATTAGGCTCAATAGTCGTGACGTCACTTCCTCGTAATGACGCATGTAAGGGTTTCAAAACTATGGAAATGGGGGGCCTTATGAAATACTTCTTCAACGGCGTAAAAGTGTTCCAGAGGAGAAAAAAAATATAAAATTTGTTTTGTTTTGATTTTTTTTTACATTCTGACCAAAAACATGTGAAAAAATTTTTACCCGCAAAAATAAAAAGTACCGATTTTCTTTGTTTGAAAAACTGCTCGTTGGGGCGCGGACGTGACATCGCTCTTTCTATTTTAGAAAAAAAATTAAAATAATAAAGGTCAGAGTCGTCTAAGGTCTGACATCCCAACGCAATTTTGGGCCTATTTAACATTGTTGTAATGGAAAATACTTTTCGCATTTTTTTTTTAAATTTCCATTTCAATGAGCCATAATGAATTTGGGTTATCAACCTGGAAAAGTGCACGTCGGTCGAGTGTTTAATTAATGTGTCTTGCTTGGTACGGGGACATTTACGTCAAAATTTTCTATGACAGTTCGAAATGACGTCACTCAGGTATTTGTTATTGTTTTTTTCCTTTCCCCGGGTTTTTGAGTAATTCACTGAAAAGGGGTTTAAAACCCGGGCTTAAACGTTTATGGATACACACAGTTTTGTGTTTGGTCCCTTTACTTCCGGGGATGGCAATTTATGAGCTTCTTGCCAGCGATACTATCTATAAAACAATTGTAAGGGACACGGCCAATGGGTTTTTTAAAAGGGTGTATTGTAAGCCCGGGTTGTATCAATATTTGTTAAGGGTGCATCCGTTCTATAGAAAATTCGTGGCACGGAATATGCAATTCCCCCAAAGTTACGAAATTTTGTGCCGTAATTATTTTTTTTTTTTTTTTTGCTGCGGGCTTTTTTTTGTAAGGACTTTAGAATTTTTTAAAGCGATAGTGATAGACCAAACAGTTTTTACCAAGCCGATTTCCTTTGACTTTTTATGTTTGCAATAAAAAATGGCTCAAACTTTAAAAAATTTACGTAATGGTTTTTGTTGGTTCTTTCTCGTGGGGAAAAAATATTACAACAAAGTGGCCTCCCTGGCGTGCTTAGCAAATAAATTTTTCGGTTGTTTCAATAGTGTAACAATAGATATCGTTTAAATAGTAGGACTTAGCGTTGAAAAAAATATCATAGCGTTTATAATTTCTTTTCCTTGGTGGACAACGGACATATAATATATTGGCGACAAAGCAGCCCGTTAGGTGTAATACGGTTTTTTTTTTTGGTTTTTTTGGAAAAGACGATGTAAAAAAAACAAAACGGGGGGGGGGGGGGGGGGGGGTTGTCCACGAATTTTACGCCCGTCTTCGATTAGGCGAGGAGAAATGCCTTTCACAAGATATAATACCCGACCAACTGTTGAGCAAGACAACTAATAAAGGTTCACAAGGCACGTTACCAAAAACACACTGGTCACCACTGAGCACGGTATAGATAGAATGCGTTTGGGGCCTAGGAGTCACAACTTGCCATCCGGAAGTTAACGGCCCAAAAACACAAACTCTGTGTAACCATGACCCTTTATAGACTGGTTAATAAAGTTAGTGAGAACAACTCACAAACGCGGATGGCAAAAACAATAACAAAGGCTGCGTGACGTCATCTTCGAACTATCTATTGTTTGCCTTTCTTGAATTATGTTCACTGGGGAGAGCGCGGGGGGGGGGGGGGGGGGGGGGGGGTTTGTCTTTTGAATGTAATAATGTGAAATATCACTGAAGCTAAACGTCTTTAATACCAGATTCCAAGTAAGTTTTGTAGAGGATAACCTCTTAAAGGAGCCGCAGTGTTAAAATACAAAAGGTGCATATTAAAATGATAATTATTAATTTTCCCTTTCTGAGTTCCTGGTTGTGGGCAATCTTTTAATAGTATTGTTATTCGACGTATGCCATAAAAAAGAATTCTGCGCTTCGCCTCTCTGGATAAATACTTGTAAATTTCCACATTGTGACATATATTTGCATGTTTAATCCATTTTTGTTATCAGTTTTCTTTTTTATTGAATATAGAAAAATAACGGAAGCTAGCTTGGCTTTCAACTTTTAAAAATGCAACACATGTTTATGTCAAGTGTGTACAAGTTTACAATTTGCTGTGTCATTTTTAATTCAGAATGGCAATGTTAGAAAGTAGTGCACGTGAATCTCGTGAAAAGTAAACACAAGTCAAGCATGTTAAGGGAGTTCAGTGATCGTAATCAAACAGAATCCACTGTGTTTTGTTAGTATGGCGCTTGTAAAAGCTCACAACATTGCCAAAATACTCACAGCATCGGAAACGGTATACCTTACCAAGACCAAACTATTTGAAAACTGTTTACTTTTCTATAGATAGTATGTGTTTGGCTAAGAAGCTCATAACATTGCCATCCGGAATATAACGGACCAACACACAAAACTGTGTGTAACCTTAAACGTTTATAGTTGGTTAATACAGTTAAGGGGAATTATCATACACCGGATGGAAAAAAAACAAATAACAAAGACCGTGTGATTCAATTTCGAACTATGTATAGTTGATATAATCTAGTGAGAAACTAACCACTAATACGGTGTCTAAATGCAAAAACAGAGCGTGAGTGACGTCATTTTCGTTCTTTCTATACATTTCAAATTAAAATAATTACTATTCGCACCCGACTACCACAATTAAACTTATCAACCCAACAGACTATATCCGTAGTATACGGGGTTTCTTTTACCCCATGCCTATTTATTACATTTTTCTGAGACATTATAGGCGTAATATCAAAGCTAATGTTTATCGTTTTTGCTGTAAAGGTAGTTGAATAAAATATCTATTGAACATGTATTTTAAATACTTTTTTTTTTTTTTCAATTTGAAAAGTAGCAAAAAAACTTAGGATTGAGTGAGTTAATACTAGACGGAGGCGTTTGGTCACATTTTTAAAACCTGACAGCGTCCCAAAATTTAAACATTTTGTGATAATTTTTCTTAATCCGACGTCAGGGCTAATATCTATCGTGCATAAAATCGATATTTATACCGCAAGTAAAACGCTTGATAATCGATAAAATAGAAAGAGAGAGAAAGGGAGATAGATAGAGAGAGAGAGAGAGAGAGAGAGAAAGGGGAGAGAAAGGGAGAGAGAGAGAAAAGGGGAGAGAGAGAGAGGGAGAGAGAGAGAAAGGGAGAGAGAGAGAGAGAGTCAGAGAGAGAAAGAGTCAGGAGAGAGAGAGAGTCGAGAGAGAAAGGTCAGAGAGAAGAGAGAGAACGAAGAGAGGAGAGGGGAGAGAGAGGGGACCGTGCCAAGTCTGGTTATCGATCGGTAGATTGTATTGATTTATTGGTGTATCGATAATCGATAGATCGGTTTAAAGTGGCCATGGAAGAATATTCGTCATCATAATATTGTTACGGATCGTGTCACACATGGCGGATGAACGAGGATTTGAGTTTTAGTGATGAATTTCAAAACCTACATTTCGTTGTTGTTTTGATTTGTTTTATTTTTGTTTAGGTTTTTATTAATATTTTTTTTTTTGGGGCGGGGGGGGGGGGGGGGGGGGGGATTTTTAATTTCTTTTGTGGTTTTTTTTTTTGGTGTTTATTTTTTTTGTTTTTTTTTTTTTTTGTTTTGTTTTTTTTTTGTTTTTTTTTTTTTTTTGTTTTGTTTTGTTATTTTTTTTTTTTTTTTTTTTTTTTTTTTTTTTTTGGGGGGGGGGGGGGGGGGGGGGGTATCTTTTTTTCTTTTGTTTCAGTGGGTTTTAAAAAATTTTGTTGCCTGTTTTGTTGTTGTTGTTTTTTTTTTTTTTTTTTGTTTGTTTTTTTTTTGTTGTTTTTTTTTTTTTTTTGTTTTTTTTTTTTTTTTGTTTTGGGGGTTGATTTTTGTTTTGTTTTTTTTTTTTAATTTCACATACATTTTTCGGTTTGAAAAGCTTTAGAGACATCATGCCATGGGCAGTCCCAAAAAAGTAATCGAGCGACATGTGAACTTGTTCCCTAGAACAATAACAGTAAATAGATACAAGTACTGTCAACCGGGGTCTTTTATTAAAGTGGAAACTTTGCTTTTGAATTTTGGACCAAAAGAGTTATTTCGTTTTGTGCAATTATTAAAATTTTCCTTTTTATAGAAAGTAAAGGGCTTTAATGGTTAACGACTGCAAATAAAGTGAGGTTATTCAAAATAAGAGAAGTGATAACAATGGAAAGAGATAAAAAAAAAAAGTTATTAGGATAGAGAAAGGGGAAAATGTTTGTTGTGGCCTGACCCGTGGGTGAAAAAAGCAATGATGGGGATGATGATGATGTGTGAGTGTGTTTGATGATGATGTGATGATTTAAAATGTCCAAATTCATAGAGGCAAAGTTTCCCCTTAGGAAAGTTACCCATTGACGGTATTGAAGGGTATTAAATCGGTCTCGATAGTAAGGGGGTCCCCCTAGTCAGTTTTTGGGAGAGCATCGCTTCACACGCAAATGGATAAGATCGTCCTGGGTGCAGTAGAGATTTTTTATGCTCCATTGCCCACCCAACAGTGGATGGGGGCTGAGCCCCTTCATTTGCGGAAAAATAC
>NW_027623815.1:0-9254 GCF_034508935.2 Berghia stephanieae | reverse complement strand
GGCTTTCTCTTTTTAAAGAATGCGACTAAATCGGGGTTTTGAAAGCTTGATAGATTCGATTCTTCAGCGTGAGATAGAAAAAGGCCTGCAAAGTGTCTTGTTTTACGTTTGCCAACTCAACCCACCGATTTAGAAATTGAGTAATTCGGTTCACGAATGTATTAAAGTCTTCTCCATTTCCCGGTTTTGCAGTGGGGAAACCTTTCCTGGTAACCATCTTCCGTTAATCTAAATCTTTTTAGTAGAGGTCTTTAATTTTCCATGATCTGCATCTTCAGTTGTTAAGGTATAGAAAACTTTTAGCGGTTCTCCAGAAAAAGCAGTTAATCAAGGCTGTGGCCCATTGTTTTCCCTGGCCCACGATAACCTTTAGCCTAAACTTCGAATCGGTGTAAGAAGGTTTCCCTAAACAGTCTGAGCGTTCATCGTATGTTGGCATGCGTGGAAGTTTCACGAAAAATTCATCACTATTATTAAAGTTTTCTTTCATGACCGGTTTTTGTTTTTTCAATTTCCAGCATCATTTGGGTCCTTTTGGTTTCTTCTTCTGCTAAAGCTATTTGTCTTTTTAGTCCCTTTCTTGGACTCTTTCTTTTCGTTCTTCTCCTTACTATTCTTTCTTCATTTTTCTTCTTACGAATTTCCCCTTTCTTTTTTTCTTTTTTTTTTTCTCTTTTTCCCCCCCCATGAAAAAATATTCTTTCCCGGGGTTTTCCCCAACCTTTGCGAGATTTAAAACTTTTTTTCCCCCCATTTTTTTAAATTAGTTCGAAAAATTTATTATATTATATGAAGGTATGTTATGATGTTTTTTATTTAACTTACTGGAATGAAAAAGTTCTATTTTTAGAAATTTTTCTTAAAATTTAACTTATTATTTGTTAATTTTTCCTTTTATTTTATCTTATAAAGCAAGTGTCAAATACAATGCGGAGTTATTATATTGGTCAATAACAATGTTAATCGCGTTTTTACTCTAAAAATAGTTACTACGAAAAATGTTTTCACCAAAGGTTTGGACTGTCGTTGTTTGTTACAAATTCGCAAAGACGTAAAAATTTTAGAGTGTGATAACAATAAAAGGATCCCAAAAAAACCCAAGTTATTATATAAATATAAAACCCAGGTAGTAGCCCTTTTATTTTTTTTTTTTTAAATAGGCAAACAAAAAAATAAAATTTAGTGATATAAAACAAAGGGGAAAAGGGAAAATGAATGAATGAATAAAAAACTGAGTGAATAATGAATGAATGAAGGATAATTTTGAAGAAAGAAGAAGGGGGGAAAAAATGTAGAATGATTGGAAAAGAGTGAAAAGGGGAATGAAAATAATAAATAAAATGAATGAACAATGAATGAATGAATATTTATAAATGAATAAAGGGATGGGGAAATGAATCAAAAAAATGCTTTTCAATTGAAGAAAGAATAAGGATAAATTGCTATTCCATTTAAATGAAGAAATGAAAAAAAAAAAAATTTAATCCGTAAATAGGGATTCAATTAAAATATAAAAAATTTTAATTTTTTTTTTTTTTTTTTTTTTTTTTTTTTTTTTTTTTTTTTTTTTTTTTTTTTTTTTTTTTTTTTTTTTTTTTTTTTTTTTTTTTGGGGGGGGGGGGGGGGGGGGGGGGGGGGGGGGGGGGGGGGGGGAATTTTGGTTTAATTGAACCCTTTTGACAGCGGCCGGGTTTTTACCTTGAAGATATACAATCAAAGTTAAAAGGGTTTTAAGGTGGTAATATAATATCACAAAGTCCCAAAAGAAAAAAACTTACATATATATTTTTTTTTTTAAAAAAAAAAAAAAATGTTAGCCCATAGCTTTTTAATAAGTGGCTACGTGCAAATGTAGAACGAAAAGTTTTCACAAATTTAAAAATTAAATTCGGGGGAAGGCTAAAAAGGAAAGACGATCTAATTTTAGAAGGTAAAGTTTATCTAACCCTACCGAAATAAAATGGAGTGGATAAATTCAGTTTTTAAATAAAATAAAATTTAATAAGATAATTGTAAAACAACCTTTACTGTGACATTTTGCATAACGATTTTAATGCCCATGCTCAATGAAGAACGGATTTATGCAAAACATCTCATGGTGTTAACAGAAAATATCGGCTTATGCCCTTTGTGGCGCTAATTTACATTTACCCCTTTTTACCACTTGGATTTTGACCTGAATTGCGGACCAACCCCTCCTCTTACAACACCCAATGTTTGTCAGCTTCAAGGGTTTTCCGTTTTAGACAAAATGCATTTCAAACACATCGCTTTATTGTGATAATATCAAAACAGATCTAAAACCATTTTATATAACACCTTTTAGTTTTAATTTTTTCAATTTAACTGAATTTCCCCAAGCATTGTTTTTGCTAATTAACGCAATAGTTGCCGATGAATGGGGGCCCATTGTCTGATCGGTGGGGCTTATTCCATGTTCGCAAAATTTTTTGCTTTGTGAATTTGCCACCTTTTGGCTCGTGTTTTGGGGCCTCTGGGTTTTTCCTAACAAAGGGAAATTTGGAGAATTAGTCAGACACCATAAGTATTCCCTTCCCCTTTCGGGTAGAATAATCTTTCCTATGGTGGCCAATGGCCCTGGGGGTATTTCAGTCTGAAACCAGGGGTTCTTTTTTTTGGGCTGGTTGGGGTTTGGCAGGTTTTTGCATCCCTTTGGGGTGATCTCTTCGATATCTGGGTTGATGTTTCCCCATTAGACTGAGCCCCGGGCGCGCAGTTTTGTTTTTCTCAATTCCGAGTTGTTATCATGTTCTGTTTCTGTCTTCCCGCAAACAACGATGTCATCTGAAATTCCGACGACTCCGGGGCAGCCTTCGAACGTCTGGTCGATTTTCATTTGGAAGTATCCTGACTCATCTTTAAACGAAAGGACATCGTAAGAAACGATATCTGCCGAAAGGAGTGTTAAAGGTGGTGAGGTAGCTGGATTCTTCTTCGAGTTCAATATTCCAATATCCGCATTTTGCGTCGAGAATCGAGAAATATTTTGCCCGGACAGTTTCGGTAGGATCTCTTCGAGTGTTGGGGTGACAATAATGTTCTCTTCTTATCGCTTTATTGAGTCCTTTGGGTCCAGGCATAATCTCAACCTGCCGTTGCTTTTCTCCCGGTATACAAGACTGTTGACCCATTTTGTTGGTTCACCTTCACGTACTTTGGTAATTATTTCATTTCGCACATTTCATCCAATTCCTTCTTTATTTTGTCTTTTAGGCGTGATGGGTACTTTTCTTTGAGCATGTATCACCGAGGGACATTTGGATCGACGTGTATCTTATATTTCCCTCTCGAATTTGCCATATACCATCGAAAAGTTTCTGGAAAGTTCTGGATCAGATTTTCTTGGAGTCAGTTTTATTTTCCTGTATCTGGCAGTTTAGAGTAACAAGATCAATTTCTCTGCTGATGGTAACCCCATTATTGCTGCTCCTTCATCTTCTGTGACATAGAATGTTGCTGATGCTTTATTTGTTGTACTGACATTCAATTTGGCATGTTCCAAACTGTCTGATCTTATGGCCACCATAGCCAGTCAATATTTTGTGAGATGGAGTGAGTGAGGTTGGTTTCCCATCTTTGTCGAGTCGTCGGGGAACATTTGTTTGAAAAGTCTCAAGGGCAGTGCATTTCCTGAGCGCCTGTGTCTACCTTTGATTTGAGTGTAGTTTTTGTTTGTCTTGTATTGTGGTAAGTCGATTTGTATATATGCGAATGCTTCATCCCTCATTCGTTTTTAGTTGAGTCTATTGTCTGAATTCGATGCAATCGAAACATTACTTCTTCACCAGAATCGGACTGCTCACGAACTTCGTGTACGGATTTTGATTTTGTTTGGTTTTGTATTTTAGCTTCTTGCAGACTTTGGCAAAATGGTTCGGTTTTTTTGCAGTAGTTGCATGTTTTGTTTCGAGCAGGGCATTTCGTCGGATGGTGAGCCGTGCCACCACAGTTGAGGCAGTGAGAGAAGTTTGGTTTGGTTTGGTGAGTGGGTGCTTTGGTACCTTTTCGGGTGTCGACAGGGACGGTTGTCGTGAGTCTTTTCTGAAGGTATTTATATCAACATGATTGACTTGCGGCGCGTTTTGAATGCTAGATAACTGATGACCTGTTGCCTCAATTGATCGTGCTATGTCTAACGCTTTGTCCAGTTGAATGTCCTCATCTTGAAGCAACCGTTCAGTATTTTGTCGTTTTTCGTCCCGAATATGATCTATCTCGGATGAGGAAGTTTTTTATTTCGCCATAATCACATTCTTTTGCGATCAGTCGTAATTCGGTGACAAACTGGTCTATTGTCTCATTCTCTTTTTGGAGGCGGGAGTTGAAACGATATCTGGCCATGATTGTGTTCTTTTTAGGTTGGCAGTATTCACTGAATTTGTCAAACAGCGTCTGTACTGGAGTGTCTGTTGCCAATGACCAGTATTATAAATATCACGTCCTGCTTGTCCAATGTAAAGTAGAAAGTAGCTCGATTTTTGCTCATCTTTCTTTCGGCTAACGGACCCGTTAGAAGAAGTTTCATATGTTGGCTCCAGATCGCCAGTTTTCTGCGATATTGCTGCTTTCAAAATCCATGGATGGCGGTTTAAGTGCAATCATTGTGCTTCGAATGAATGAACTTGATTTTCTGACCTGACTGTTACGATAACCTTGAGTTTCTGTACTGACTGAGACTTGATTTTCTGTTTCAGATCGAGATTCGATTTTCAGCGATTTTCCTACGCAATATCAATAAATAACAGTGTAAATGTACTTATAAACTTGCCTACACCATGTCATGTTCTTTATTTACATGATTAACAATTTGAACAGATGTAGTTCGATTTCACAATGATACTTTATTCTTTGACTTTTACATAGGCTGTCTATTTTGGGAACCGGAAACGGATCCTAGTTTCGCTTTCGTACGGGACAATAACAATAACATCTTCCATACACTAATTTGGTATATCTAATTATTATCGTGAATGCTTACATTTTTCAGGTATAGGAATTATATGACACCCCCTCCCAAGAATATAATATTATCTGGCATCAGCTGCACACTCTTTGAAGGGACTAATCAGACACACAAAATGTGTGTTGATTGACCATAGGAGATGCTGATGAAATAAGCCATAGCTCACTTTTTTTAACTAGAGATTTAAAAAAAATAATTTTCGGTCGATTGGAAAGCTGAAAAGCGGAATGTTTGCCTTGAATGCGGAATGTAGACCAATTAAGTTGAATTATTCCGCGAAATCGGAAGGGTAGGAGCCTCTAGGTCAAGTCATGCTTCTTGTATATCGTCGAGACAGAAATAGCTGGTATGCCAATTCTTCTGCGATGATTTTCTGTCGCATGCCAGACTTTTCAAATGCATCGATAAGCTGGATCTTCTTTTCAGCGATAGGTTTGCCATTGTAGTTGTAGACTTGAATTCTTGATAAAGTTGATACTGATTAAGAGGACCAGTACATAGGATGGCCTGGATTAGAACTAAAACAAAAAATAATAAAAAATCTTGAACTTGAAGTTGCGACGATGTAAAAAGTGAGATGGAGAAATCAAAGTTATTCGATACGCTTATGTACATAGAACACGGACGTCAGGCAAAGCACCTACATCACATCGTGTGCGCCAATTGTTCGCGGATATTCTTAACTATTGAAAATTATTACTGGTAGATTTTTTAACCAATGGAAATTCTTGTTTATTTGTGATTTTATTGTGGTCATGAGTGATAAGAACATCGACTTAAACGACATCGACTTATGTGGAGTTTTTCGGTTTTTTACTAATGTTATATAGGAAGAAGGGGAGGGACCAAGAAAAAAATGGCTTGGGTAAAAATCTACCTAAGCAACGTCGACGTATCCAGAGTGCACTGTATCTGTTAAAGTCATCCGACAATACATCCTTTATCATTTTGGGCCACAATAGTTTGTACTTGGAACATCAATGAAAAACAAGTTACTTTTAACCTTGTTGAATGTTCTTAAAGCAGGGAATTTCTTAAGAAATGGAATACAATCTATGTTTTTGGAAGTCTCATGTTAATTCTTTTTGGCATGTTAAGGATGATCATTTTAATTCATAGCTTTTATTTTAGGTTTTAACTAATTCTGGGGAAAATGGACAAAAATTGTCTTGTTACTGCACGCCACGTAGTATGGTTATAGTCGTTATAATTACGGGTACATAAAAAAACAAACTTTCTCTCATTATTCAGTATGTGTATTGAGGAGTGGTAAGTGTCACGTAACATTGATTCACCGTGATTTTCTAAATGTTTATTTTTAGTATACATGCATGAGAACGGAGTTCATCAAACTCTATGTACATAACGGTAGTTAGTAAAACTTTAGCTTCTAATATTAGATTAATCATCCCTTTAACTTTAATAGCCTTCTCTTTTTTAATAAAAATAATAATAATAATAATAATAATAAATAATAATAATAATAATAATAATAATAATAATAATAATAATAATAATAATAAAAATTTAATAATAATAATATACAACAATAGTTAATAATAATAATAATAATAATATAATAATTAAATAATAAATATAATAATAAATAATAATATAATAAATAATAATAATAATAATAATAATAATAATAATAATAATAATAACAATCTTTATTGTCCAAATAGGCATTTTCTTTGAATTCATTTCAAAGTTGTGAATACTTTTATGTCAGCCTTTGTCACGTTAACCACTTATTATAACAGCTGATTGATTTAATCTTAATTTTTCACTTCTCTCAGAACTTACGCTTTGACGGCCACACTATCCAACTCCTCACATGTCTAGATTTTCGATATTAATATCCTATTCTCTGTACTTTGTTATGGCACTTCATTAGATTTTTTCCCGCCATCAAGATGCCGGAGCTTCCTTAATCACCTTTACAAGTTCGACAACTGTCAATAATTTATCAAGTCCGAAACTCGATCTAAAGAAGAACTGCAACGACGTTCAGACCGGAAGTGGAACCCACAAGACCCCGAGCAATTTCTAATATTATCATCATCTCAGCAAGATCGCATAAGATTCGTAATAATATCATCATATTTTTATTTGTGAATGTGATCACCATTCATTTAGATGAAGACTCATTTCTTTCAATTCAAATCATCATAAACAACCGTCATCTGTTCTTTTTTTTTTAAAAAGTAACCAGTAAATGTTGGGGATCTTATTTAATCAGTTGAAATTCCCTCTTTTTGGCATCACGTCATCACGATATAATAATACAATACTTCTCAAGGTGATGGGCATGGCTGGCCTCAATTGTTGAATCAAAATTTCATTCATTTAATATATTATACAATTAATAAGACTGTCATTTCTATTCCAATTCTCTTCATTCTTCCAGGTTCGAACTATTTTAAATTCCCGTCATGAAGTCAGGAAAAAAGTCTCCATTTTACAATGAGTGGCTAACGATTATCGGTTGTTTTCTCCTTATTTTCCTTACGGACATTCATACTTCTGGGCAATTTATTGATCTACACAAATTCTTACATGGTTCACTACATTGGAATGCCTCAACAGCCCAAGGTCCCTGGCTAATGACGTTGAGGTTAAGTAGTGCTTGTGTATCTAGTTTCTTTCCGGTTTTGCAATCCGACGAACAGGTGCAAAACCGCTTGTCATTTTCGGAATTATAAAAAACGAGTGCCAGCTATTTTCCTCACCTACTTTGCCATCCAAAAGTCAAATGCATTGATGAATTTTACCTTCGGGGTTTTGAGTGGTGTTGGAGAAGGGGCTGCAATCTGTGTATGGCATGCAGCTCATTGTCAATCGGGCTGGGAATAAAACTGGAAAATGTATGGTTCTTGCCAGAATGGGCTTTTTTATAGGAGCATTATTACAACCTTAATTGTCACGTGGTATGTCAATCCAGATAACAAGGTTCCAGAAAAGAAAGTTGGATGGGTTCTATATTTTACCCAGTGGATATTATCGATAAAGTCCCATCAGTTTTTGTAATTCTAGGACCTTGTGTTTGACTCTACAAATCATAGGGTACTTCTTGGTTAAAATCAGACCAGTGGAAGAGGACAACAACTCGAAAAATTGTAGAAGTTATGCTGGAGATAATGATCTTAATGAAGAGAGCAACAAGAATTTGACAAACATTCAGGTTGGAACAAAACCATTGTCCTCATATTTGTCACTAAAAACACACAAAAATCACCATCGCAATCTCCACTGCGACTCTCATCACCACCGTCAATTTCAACAATTCATCATTCATTGTTAGCATCATCATCAATCATCATCATCATCATCATCATCTATCATCATCATCATCATCATCATCATCATCATCATCGTCATCATCATGGTCTTTCGTCGTCATCATTATCTCCACCAACAGCATCTCAAGTGGCTCCAAACAAATTTCAGATTTCCTGGTTGGCATCATCATTATCCTCCTCTTCATCTACAACATCATCAACACCATTATTGTCTTCACCAATATCCCAAGAAAACCAACCAGTAAATCAATCCACAATTTAAGCCCACGTCAGATGATATTCATTCCGAAATTCTACACCGTATGTCTTATTCTCACAACCACCTCCACTAGTCTCGTCACCATCAACAACTACTACAAAGAATTGGACAGCTCTTGATCGCCGATGATTTATTCTTGGCCAGAGTAGGCACAGCCTCTACATTTCAACACTTATACTCTCAATATTTCTGGGCATTTTACAAGACAATATCAGCATCAAGAATTTCTTTCTATTCTATAACAGCTCATTCACGATTATCGGATTGATCTACCTTTTACAGCAACAATCGACATTTGGGCGTTTTCTACTCTGACTGCTATGTATTTTGGTATGATGGGGTCTGTCTTCTCTATTTATTACATTGCTGTTGCAAAGCTGTTTGGAAAGACACATTTTGCAAGCAATATAGGGATTATTGTCATTTCAGGTAGTATCCTGAATTTGGTAATGCTTTAGTCTTGGAAGAAATACTCATTCAACTGGGCTGGAATTATTTATTTCTTTCCAGGTTGTCTTAATTTCTTTGGAATTATTGCTGTTATAGCACAAATTTTTGGGGATCAATGAATCAAAATGAACTGTAAAAGATCTAAAATATATATTTTAACAATCAAGTACATGTATTATAATGTTTATCATTCAACATACAGAAGAGATGTTAGAAGTAAATGCCTCGTGGATGAAATATCACACCCAACTAGTTAAAT
>NW_027623814.1:0-9260 GCF_034508935.2 Berghia stephanieae | reverse complement strand
CCCCCCTCCCAAACTTTTTATTTTGCTTTTCCCGTTTCTAAAAATGAAAAAAAAAAAGAAAAAATGGAAAGTATTCCCCCACCTGGGGGACTTTTTTTTCTGCAGTCCCGTTTTGGGGAAAAAAAAAAAAAAAGAAAAAATGCGAAAGTATTCCCCCACTGCGGACTTTTTATTTTGCCCCCCCCCGCTCTAAAAAAAAAAAAAAAAAAAAAAAAAAAAAAGGGAAAAAGTATTCCCCCCAAAATTTGGGAAGACTTTTTTTTTTCTGCGGGTCCCCCCCTCGGGAAACAAAAAAAAAAAAAAAAGAAAAATGCGAAAGACCCTCCCCCCGGGATTTTTTAAATTTTGCAGTCCGCGCTCTGAATCGAAAAAAAAAGAAAAAATGCAAAAGAAATTTCTCCCACTCCCGGATTTTTTAATTTCGCAGTCCGCCTCTAAAACGAAAAAAAAAAAAAAAAAAATGCAAATATTCTCCCACGCGGACTCTTTATATTTGCAGTCCGCGCTTGAATCGAAAAAAAAAAAAAAAAAATGCGAAAGTATTCCCCGCGGACTTTATATTTCTGCGTCTGTGTTTCTGAAACGAAAATAAATAAGAAAAAATCCAAAGTTTTCCCCCATGCAGACTTTTTATTTTGCAGTCCGCGCTTGAATCAAAAAAAAAAAAAAAAAAAAAAAATGCGAAATTTCCCCTGCGGACTTTTTATTTTGCGTCCGGCTCTCAATCGAAAAAAAAAAAAAAAAGAAAAGTATTCCCAACTGCCGATTTTTTTTCGCAGCCCGCGCTTTGAAAAAAAAAAAAAAAAAAAGAAAAATTCAAAAGATTCCCCCACTGCGACTTTTTTTTTGCTTTTGGCGCTCTGAAGGGAAAAAAAAAAAAAAAGAAAAATTCCGGGAAAGTATTCCCCCACTGCGGATTTTTTAAATTTTTTGCAGTCCGCGCTCGAAACGAAAAAAAAAAAGTTAAATGGAAAGTTTTTCCCCCACTGCGAACTTTATATTTTGCGTCCGCGCTCTGAACGAAAAAAAAAAAAAAATGCAAAATATTCTCCCACTCCCGACTTTTTATATCTGATCGCGCTTGAATGAAAAAAAAAATGCAAAGGTTTCCCCTACTGCGGACTTTGTTTTTTGCAGTCCACGCTCTGAATAAAAAAAAAAAAAAAAAAAAGGGAAAGTACTTTTCCTCGGGGACTTTTATTTTGCAGTCCGCGCTCTGAATCAAAAATAAAATTTAAAAAGTGCTCTCAACTGGGACTTTTTTTTCTGCGTCCCCCTCTGAAACAAAAAAAAAAAGAAAAAATGCGAACGTATTCCCCCACTGCGGACTTTTTATTCTGCAGTCCACGCCGAATCAAAAAAAAAAGGGAAAAAATTCCCCGGAAAGTATTCTCCCACGCGGATTTTAAATTTTTTTTGCGTCCGCGCTCGAAACGAAAAAAAAAAAAAAGATAAAATGTGCGATTCTCCCACTGGGACTTTTTAGATCTGCAGTCCGCGCTCTGAATGAAAAAAAAAAAAAAAAATGCGAAAGTTTTTCTCCCCTGCGGATTTAAATATTTTGCAGTCGCTTTCTGAATCGAAAAAAAAAAAAAAGAAAAAATGCGAAATTTTCCCCCCCATGCGGACTTTTTTATCTGCGCCCCCATCTAAACAAAAAAAAAAAAAAAAAAAAAGAAAAAAATGCAAAAAGATTCTCCACTTGGGTTTTTTTTTTAATCTGCAGCCCGCACTTGTTTTAAAAAATAAAAATAAAAAAAAGCGAAAGTATTCTCCCACTGGATTTTTATTCTGCAGCCCGCGCTCCTGAATCAAAAAAAAAAACAAAAAATGGAAAGTATTCCCCCCATGGGTTTTTAATTTCTGCAGTCCGCCTCAAAATTTGAAAAAAAAAAAAAAAAATGCGAAGATTCTCGTATGTGGACTTTTTCGCGTCCGCGCTCGAATAAAAAAAAGAGTAAAATGCAAAAGAATTCTCCCACTGGGACTTTTTTATCTGCAGTCCGCGCTCAAAATCGTTAAAAAAAAAAAAAAAGGCGAAAGTTTTCTCCCATCATTTTTATTTCTCATCTCCTCTAAAATAAAAAAAAAAAATCAATTTCCTCCCCCTTTTTATTTCCATCCCCTTTCAAAAAAAAAGTAAAAAATTATTCCCCCCCCCCCCTGCGGACTTTTATTTTTGCAGCCCCCCGCGCTCCCCCAATCGAAAAAAAAAAAAAAAATGCGAAAGTTTCTCCCACTGGGGACTTTTTATTTTGAGTCCGCGTTAAATAAAAAAAAAGAAAAAATGCGAAAGTATTTCATAATGCGGTTTTTATTTCTGCAGTCCGCGCTCTGAATCAAAAAAAAAAGAAAAAATGCGAAAGATTCTCCCACTGAGATTTTTTATTTATGCTGTCGGCGCTTCTGAATCGAAAAAAAAAAATAAAAAGAAAACAATGAAAAAAGTATCTCACACTGCGGACTTTTTTTTTCTGCAGTCCGCGTCTGAATAAAAAAAAGGAAAAAGCGAAAGTATTCCCCCACGCGGCTTTAAATTTCTGCTTTCCCCCGCTCTAAAATCGAAAAAAAAAAAAAGAATGCGAAGATTCCCCCCTGCGGACTTTTTATTTCTGCAGTCCGCGCTCTGAATCGAAAAAAAAAGAAAAATGCAAAAGTATTTCCCACTGCGGACTTTAAATTCCGGGCCGCTCGAAACAAAAAAAAAAAAAAGTTAAAATGTGAAAGTATTCTCCCACTGCGGACTTTTTAGATCTGCAGCCCGCGTCTGAATCGAAAAAAAAAAAAAAAAATGAGAAAGTTTCCCCCACTGCGGATTTAAATTTCTGCAGTCCCGTTCTGAATGAATAAAAAAAGAAAAAAGCGAAAGATTTCCCACTCGATTTTTTATATCTGCGTCCCTCTACGAAAAAAAAAAAAAAAAAAATGGGGAAAGATTCTCCCCTTCGGATTTTTTATATCTGCAGCCCGCACTTGAATCTAAAAAAAAAAATAAAAAAAATGCGAAAAGTATTCCCCACTGCCGACTTTTTATTCTGCAAAAAAAAAAAAAAAAAAAAAAAAGAAAAAGCAATATTCCCCATGGACTTTTCTGCAGCCCCTCTGAACAAAAAAAAGAAAAATGCGAAAGATTCTCCACTCGACTTTTTATTCTCTCCGCGCTCTAATCGAAAAAAAGAAAAATGCAAGTATTCTCCCTGCGTTTAAATTCTGCAGTCCCGCTTGAACAAAAAAAAAAAGAAAAATGCGAAGATTCCCACTGCGACTTTTTTTTTGCGTCGCGCTCAATGAAAAAAAAAAGAAAAAATGCGAAAGTATCTCCCACTGCGGACTTTTATTTCTGAGCCCCGGCTAACAAAAAAAAGAAAAAGCAAGTATTCCCCAATGCGACTTTTATTCTGCGTCCGCGCCTAATCAAAAAAAAAAAAAAGCGAAGTATTCCCACTGCGACTTTTATTTCTGCATCCCGCTCTAACAAAAAAAAAAAAAAAATGCGAATTTCTCCACGCGACTTTTATTCGCAGTCCGCGTCGAATCGAAAAAAAGAAAAGAAATATTCTCCACTCGACTTTAATTTCTGCAGTCCGCTCGAAACAAAAAAAAAAAAAAATGCGAAAATTCTCCCACTCAGACTTTTATTTAGCGTGGCTCTGAATCGAAAAAAAAATAAAAAAAAAATGAAAGTACTCTCCACTGGGACTTTTTATTTCGCAGTCCGCGCTCGAATAAAAAAAAAAAGAAAAATGCGAAGTATTCTCCATGCGGTTTTATTCTGCTCCCGCTCTGAACAAAAAAAAAATTGCAAGTATTCCCACGGGCTTTATTCTCACCCCTGAAAAAAAAAAAAATCGAAAAAAAAATTTCCCACGCGGCTTTAATTCTGCACCCGCTCTGAAAAAAAAAAAAAATGCGAAGATCCCACTCGACTTTTTTTTGCATCCGCCTCGATCGAAAAAAAAGAAAAGAAAGATTCTCCCTCGACTTTTATTTGCGTGGCTCTGAAAAAAAAAAAAAAAAATGCAAAGTATTCTCCCACTGGACTTTTATTTGCGTCCGTCGAATCAAAAAAAAAAGAAAAAAGGAAGTACTCCATGCGGACTTTTTATTCTGCAGTCCGCCTCTAATCGAAAAAAAGAAAAACAAATATCTCCCTGCGATTTTTATTCTGCACCCCCTTAAAAAAAAAAAAGAAAATCGAAAGTTTCTCCCCTGCGACTTTTATTTGCGTCCGCTCTGATGGAAAAAAAAAAAATGCGAAGTATCTCCCGCGACTTTTATTTCGCGCCCCGCCTGAAACAAAAAAAAAAATGCAATATCTCCACTGCGCTTTTTTAGCTGCCTCTAAACAAAAAAAAAAAAAATGCGAAATATTCTCCACTCGGATTTTTATTTAGTCCCGCTCTGAAGAAAAAAAAAAAAAAAAATGAAGTATTCTCCCACTGCGGACTTTATTTTGCATCCCTCAACGAAAAAAAAAATGCGAATATTCTCCACTGGACTTTATTCTGCGCCCCTTGATCGAAAAAAAAAAAATGCGAAAGATCCCCCTGCGGACTTTAATTCTGCATCCCCTGAACAAAAAAAAAAGAAAAATCGAAAGATCTCCCACTCGGCTTTTATTTTGCATCCGCGCTCTGAATCAAAAAAAAAAAGAAAAATGCGAATATCCCCGCGACTTTTTATTCGCGTCGCTTAAACGAAAAAAAAAAAAAAATGCAAAGTATTCTCCACTGCGACTTTTTCTGCAGTCCCGCCTGAATAAAAAAAAAAAAAATGAAGTATCTCCCCGGATTTTATTTTGCGTGCGCTGTGGAAAAAAAAAAAAAGTAAAAGCGAACGTATCCCCACTCGGACTTTTTTCTGCAGTCCGCGCTCTACAAAAAAAAAGAAAATCGAAAGTTTCTCCACTGCGATTAATTCTGCAGCCGCGCTTAACAAAAAAAAAAAGAAAATGCAAGTATTCCCCACGCGTTTTTATCGCATCCCCTTGAATCGAAAAAAAAAAATGCAAGTATTCCCACGCGGACTTTTTCTGCGTCCGTCTGAATCAAAAAAAAGAAAATGCGAAAGACCCACGGACTTTTTATTCTGAGTCCCCTGAATCGAAAAAAAAGAAAATCTTCTCCACTCGATTTTTATTGCAGTCCGCTCTAAACAAAAAAAAAAAACGAAGATTCTCCCTGCGACTTTTATTTGCATCGCCTCTGAACGAAAAAAAAAAATGAAAGTATTCCACTGCGACTTTAATTTCTGCGTCCGCGCTCTAAAAAAAAAAAAAAGAAAAAGCAAGTATTCCCCCATGGGACTTTTTAAGTCCGCGCTATCAAAAAAAAAGAAAATCAAAGATCCCCCACTGCGACTTTTTTCCGTCCGCTTAAAAAAAAAAAGAAAAATCAAAGTTCCCCAGCGACTTTTATTTGCTTCCCGTCGAAAAAAAAAAGAAAAATGCGAAATTCCCACCGGATTTTTTTCTGCGTCCCCTGAATCAAAAAAAAAAAATGCGAAGTATTCTCCACGCGACTTTTTATTCTCATCGCGCCTATCGAAAAAAAAAAAAATGAAGATTCCCCCACGGGACTTTTATTTTAGTCCGCTCTAATAAAAAAAAGAAAAATCGAAGTATTCTCTTGGGACTTTTTTCCAGTCCGCGCTCGAATCAAAAAAAAAAAAATGGAAAGATCTCCACTCGACTTTTATTCTGCTCCGCGCTCTAACGAAAAAAAAAAAAACGAAAGTATTCTCCACCGACTTTATTTGCTCGGTCTGAACAAAAAAAAAAAATGGAAGTATCCCACTCGACTTTATTCTGCAGTCCCCCTTGAACAAAAAAAAAAAGAAAATGAAAATTCTCCCACTCACTTTATTTTCATCGGCGCTCTAACAAAAAAAAAAAAAATGGAAAGTATCTCCACTGGACTTTTATTTGAGCCCCCCCGGCCGCGAAAAAAAAAGAAAATGAAAAAATCTCATGGGACTTTTTATTTTGCAGTCCCCTCTGAACAAAAAAAAGAAAACGAAGTTCTCCACTGCGACTTTAATCTGCTCCGCGTTGTCGAAAAAAAAAGAAAAAGAAAGTATCTCCACTGCGGACTTTTTTGCATCCGCGCCTGAAAAAAAAAAAGAAAATGCGAAGATTCTCCCATCGGATTTTATTTGATCCCGCTCTGAATCGAAAAAAAAAAGAAAAAGCAAAATTCCCCTGCGGCTTTTTTTTCTGCAGTCGTCGAACGAAAAAAAAGTAAACCCAAGTATCCCCCGCGACTTTTATTTCGCGTCCGCGTTAACAAAAAAAAAAAAAAAGAAAAATGCAATATTCTCCACTCGACTTTTTATTTCGCAGTCCGCGCTTAATCGAAAAAAAAGAAAAAATAAAGTATTCCCACTCGCTTTATTCTGCAGTCCCGCTTGAAACAAAAAAAAAAAAAAAAAAAAGCAAAGTATTCCCCCTGCAGACTTTTTTTATGCTGTGCGCTCGAATGGAAAAAAAAAAAAAAAAGAAACCCCAAATGGAAAAAAAAAGAAATCTACCATGCGACTTTTTTTTCTGCAGTCCGCGCTCAATCGAAAAAAAAAAAACGAAGTTTTCTCCCTCGGACTTTAATTTGCAGCGCCTCGAAACAAAAAAAAAAAATAAAAATCAAGATCTCCCACTGCAAAATTTTTAATTGCAGTCGCGCTCTGACAAAAAAAAAGAAAAATGCGAAGTATTCTCCCTGCGACATTTTTTCTGCGCCCGTCTGAACGAAAAAAACGAAAATCAAAGATTCTCCCACTGCGACTTTTTTCTGCAGTCGCGTCTGAATCAAAAAAAAAAAAAAAATGCAAAGTATTCCCACTGCGATTTATTTCTGCAGCGCGCTCGAACAAAAAAAAGAAAATGTGAGTATTCTCACTGCGGACTTTTATCTCATCCGCGCTTGAACAAAAAAAAGAAAAAGCGAAAGTATTCTCCATGCGACTTTATTTGCGTCCGCGTCTGAATGATAAAAAAAGAAAAATGCGAAGATTCTCCACTGCGACTTTTTATATCGCAGTCCCCTCTGAATCAAAAAAAGAAAAATGAAGTTCTCCATCGGATTTATATCTGCAGCCGCCCTGAAAAAAAAAAAAAAAATGCGAAGTATCCCCCTGCGACTTTTTTTTGATCGCGCTCTGACGAAAAAAAAAAAAATGAAAGTATTCTCCACTGCGACTTTATATTTCGTCCGCTCAATAAAAAAAAAAGAAAATCGAAAGTATTTAGGGATTTTCTGCAGTCCGCTCTGATAAAAAAAAAATGCGAAAGTTTCCCACTGCGCTTTTTATTTGCAGTCGCGCTCTAACAAAAAAAAAAAAAAATGCGAAAGATTTCCACTCGGACTTTTTATTTCTGCAGTGCGAAAAAAAAAAAATGCGAAGTATTCTCCCACTGCGGACTTTTTATTCTGCAGTCCGCCTGATCGAAAAAAAAAAGAAAATGCGAAAGTATTTCCATGCGGACTTTTATTCGCTCGCGCTTCAATGAAAAAAAAGAAAAAATCGAAGTTTCTCCGCGGACTTTTTATTTTGTCCGCGCTCTGAAAAAAAAGATAAATGCGAAGATTTCAGCGGCTTTTATTCTGCAGTCCGCGCTCTGATCAAAAAAAGAAAATGCGAAATTCTCCCCTGCGATTTTTTTCTCGCGCTCTGATCGAAAAAAAAAAAAAAAAAATGAAAAGTATCTCCACTGCGATTTTATTTCTCACCCGTTGAATAAAAAAAAAAAATGGAAATATTCATGCGGATTTATATTTCTGCATCCCGTCTGATAAAAAAAGAAATGCGAAAGTATTCCCCACTGCGGACTTTATTTTGCGTCCGCCTGATCGAAAAAAAAAGAAAAAATGCGAAAGTATTCTCCCATGCGGACTTTTATTTTCAGTCCGTCTCATGAAAAAAAAAGAAAAATGCGAAGTATTCTCCACTGCGACTTTTTATTCTGCAGTCGGTCTGAATCGAAAAAAAAAAATGAGAAGTATTCTCCCACTCCGGACTTTATATTCTGCAGTCGCCTCTGAAACAAAAAAAAAAAAGAAAAATGCAAAGTATTCTCCCACTGCAGACTTTTTATTATGCTGTCGGCCTGAATCGAAAAAATAAAAAGAAAACAATGAAATATTACAATGCGATTTTTATTCTGCAGTCGCGTCTGAATCGAAAAAAAAGAAAAATCGAAAGTATTCTCCACTGCGGACTTTAATTTCTGCATCCCCTGAACGAAAAAAATAAAATGCGAAAATTCCCATGCGGATTTATTTTGCAGTCCGCGCTCTGAATCGAAAAAAAATGAAAAATGCGAAGTATTCTCCCTGCGATTTTTATTTCTGCAGTCTGTGCTCTGGAAAAAAGAAAAATGCAAGATTCTCACTGCGACTTTTATTTCTGCATCCCGCTTGCAAAAAAAAAGAAAAATGCAAATATCCCACTGCGACTTTTTATTGCTCGCGCTCTGAATGAAAAAAGAAAAAGCGAAGTACCCACTGCGGACTTTTCTGCATCCCGTCTGAACAAAAAATAAAAAGCGTATTCCCCACTGCGGACTTTTATTCTCTCCGCTCAATCGAAAAAGAAAAATGCGAACCCCCCCCCCCCCCCCCCCCCCCCCCCCCCCCCCCCCCCCCCCCCCCCCCCCCCCCCCCCCCCCCCCCCCCCCCCCCCCCCCCCCCCCCCCCCCCCCCCCCCCCCCCCCCCCCCCCCCCCCCCCCCCCCCCCCCCCCCCCCCCCCCCCCCCCCCCCCCCCCCCCCCCCCCCCCCCCCCCCCCCCCCCCCCCCCCCCCCCCCCCCCCCCCCCCCCCCCCCCCCCCCCCCCCCCCCCCCCCCCCCCCCCCCCCCCCCCCCCCCCCCCCCCCCCCCCCCCCCCCCCCCCCCCCCCCCCCCCCGTTTTAACCCAAAAAAAAAAATGGAATTTTCCCATCCCTTTAATTCGAAAAAAAAAAAAAAAAAGGAAAATTTTTCCCATGGGCTTTTTTTTGGGGAAATAAAAAAAAAAAACAATTTAAAAAAAAATGCAGTCCCCCTAAAAAAAAAAAGGGAAATCCCCAAAAAAAATTTATTTCTCAAAAAAAATATTCCCCCAGGGGCCTTTAAAGCAAGTCCCCTAAAAAAAAAAAAATTCAAGATTCTCCCCATTTTTTCCCCCTTAAAAAAAAAAATAAATTGAATTTATTCCACGGAAATTTTTTTTCCCCGCAAAAATAAAAAAAAAAAAAAACGAAAATTCCCCCTGCGCAAATTTTATTTCC
>NW_027623813.1:5000-9257 GCF_034508935.2 Berghia stephanieae | reverse complement strand
GAAAGGTACCAACAATGGGATATTTGGCCCCGTTTTTTCAATGGTTCCATTAAATGACTGGAGGGAGGAGGTCACACACCCTGGTCTCTGGATTGGCACCCGGTTGCGAATTTGCAGCTGCTCTTTGTACTTTTTCAATTTTGTCTATGTCATTTTTTGTATAGAGGTCCCACAGCGCTGGGATATTTTAATATTGGTCTGATAAGTGCTGAGTAGGCCTGGGCTTTAATTCTTGGTGGGCATTGGTTTATGTTTTGAGAAACCTAGCATCCTAATTGCCTTTTTTGTGATATGTTCTAAATGGGTTTTTCCACTTTAGATTCTTATTGAGATGGACTCCGAGGTCTCTTATGGAGCCAACATGTTGTAAGGGATGATCATGAATTGTGTAATTGTGAGTATCTATAGGCTCATTTTTGTTTGATATTGGCATGACATAGTTTTTTGATGAACGGGATTAGTGATGTATCAAACCCAGTCTTGGGGGAAATCGGGTTTTTGGAGTAATTACAGTAAAACACAAAAAAAAAATAAACGTTAGGTTTTCCCCGACGTGGTTTATTTGAAGGTCTGACACCTCTTAGATTTTTGGGCTTATTGTGTAATAAAATATTTAAAAAACCAACTGAAATTTCGCCAATTCTTTTTGTAACAACCCCATTATTGCGTTGGGTTTATCAGACCTACAAAGGGTACACTGTAGATTTAGACCATTCGTTTATTGAGAAGAACGGACGTATAGTAGTTTCCGATAAATTAAAATGTAAGATAAGATCAATTAAAACAAAATTTGTTGTGTGTTACTTTTCTTATTGAAACTTACCCCCCTTTAATTTTTATTCGTGTTTTAATCAGTAATTTGTTATTTTTTCTTTTTTTTTAAAAAACCCTTTTTTTGTTCTGTTGTTTTATAATAGTGTTGCTTTCGACACCACGTATGTGATTGTTTTCTGTGAAAGGCCCTTTAACCGTAACAGATTCAGATGTTAGCTATTGAGGAGGAGGAGGAGGAGGTTTTGAGAGGAGGAGGAGGAGGTTAAGGGAGGAGGAGGAGGGGGTTTTGAAAGGAGGAGGAGGAGGTTAAAGGGAGGAGGAGGAGGTTGAAGGGAGGAGGAGGTTGAAGAGGGGAGGGGTTGAAGAGGGGGGAGGGAGGTTAAAGAGGAGGAGGGGAGGTTGAAGAGGGAGGAGGAGGTTGAAGGGAGGGGGGGAGGAGGGGGAAGAGGAGGGGAGGAGGAGGAGGAAGAGGAGGAGGAGGAGGAGGAGGAGAGAATGAAAAGAAGAGAATGAAAAAGAAGAAAAAGAAGAAAGAAGAAGAAGAAGAAAAAGAAGTGTACCTTAACCGTCAACGATTAGATGTCCCTGCTATTGGGGGGGGGGAAAGGAGGAGGGGGTTTTGAAGAGGAGGAGGGGGGGAGGTTGAAGAGGAGGAGGAGGAGGTTAAAAGAGGAGGGGGGGGGTTTTTGAGAGGGGGAGGAGGGGAGGTTGAAAGAGGAGGAGGGGTTGAAGGGGGAGGGGGGGGTTGAAGAGGAGGAGGGGGTTTGAAGAGGAGGAGGAGGAGGTTGAAGAGGGGAGGGGGTTTTTTGAAGAGGGGGGGAGGAGGAGGAGGGGGAAGAGGAGGAGGAGGAGGAGGAGGAGGAGTGAATGAAAAAAAGGAAAAGAGAAGAGAAAAAAGAAAAAGAAAAAAAGAAAAAAAGAAGAAGGAAAAAAGAAGAAGAAGAAGAAGAAGAAGAAGAATGAAAAGAAGAGAATTAGAAAAAAAAGAAAAGAAGAAGAAGAAAAGGGGAAAGAAGGAAAAGAAGAAGAAAAGAAGAAGAAAAAAAGAAAAAAGAAGGAAGAAGAAGGAAGAAGAAGAAGAAGAAGAAAAAAGAAGAAAAAGAAGAAAAAGAAAAAAAGAAGAAGAAGAAGGGGGAAAGGGGAGGAGAAGAAAAAGAAGAAAAAAAAAGAAGAAGAAAAAAGAAGAAGAAGAAGAAGAAGAAGAAAAAGAAGAAAAAAGAAGAAGAAGAAGAAGAAGCAGAAGGGAAGGAGGAGGAGGAGGAGAAGAAGAAGAAGAAGAAGAAGAAGAGAAGAAGAAGAAAAAGAAAGAAGAAAAAGAAGAAAAAAAGAAGAAGAAGAGGAAAGAAGAAGAAGAAGAAGAGAAAAAAAAGAGAAAAAGAAGAAAAAGAAGAGAAAAAGGGAAAAAACAACAACAAAAAAAAAACAAAACAACAACAACAACAAAAGATGATGATTGATGTAAAGGGGAAGGGGAAAATGAAGAGGGGGGGGAGGAGGTGGTGGTGGTGTGGTAGTGGTGGGGTGGAGGAGGAGGAGGAGGGGAGGTGGGGGTAGTGGTGGAGGGGGGAGGAGGTGGTGGTGGTTTGGTGGTGGAGGAGGGGAGTGGAGAAAATAATAAAGGGTCTTGTTTTGTCATGAATCAAATCCACTTTTAAAAAACTCCTCGTAGTCTCGTATTTTTGTCTATTTTTTTTTATTCTTCCGTTTTCCCCCTTAATTAAATTTCAACACCATTGCCCCCCCCCACTTGGATAAATTTCCCTTTTTTTTAGTGATATTTTTTGTTCTTTCATTTTGATGATCGATTAGCGTATAGTAGTTGCGGGCGAAGAAAACCAAAACTTGCCATCGGAAGTTTTGGGACCCAAAACCCTAAAGGGTGGAAAAACAATAACAAAACCTGAGTGCGTCTCTTCGAATTCTATACTTTTCTAAAATGCTTTGGAGATGGTATGATGTTCGATGATGACGTACTGGTCTTTGTTTTTATTTATTTATTTTTTTTTTTTTTTTCCCTCTGCGTTTTGAGTAATTTCACTAAACTGTATTGAAGATATAAACGATCGATACGGTTAACCTTTTGTGTGTTTTCGTTATAATTGGATGGCAAGTTGTGAACCTCTTAGCAAAGCGATTTATCTTTGTTTTAAAAATAAATAATATTATCTACTCCCCCCAAAAAAAGTAACGTGTAGAAAGGAGAATGATAATGTTAGGGGAAATTAAAGGGTTTTTTGACGAGAAAGGTTAATTCAGGGGTCATTTTACAATGAGTCGGGAGGAATGAGTTTAAAGAGCCCATTCCCAAACACTCAATTGGCCGAGCGGGTCGAATGGTTTTATTGAAAGGGTTTCCCAAGAACTCCCCACAAAAAAAAAAAAATAAAAATTGTGTGCGGTAGTTTATCCCTTATATCCCTATATCCAGCAGGCGGATGATTTTTAACTAAAACGCAATGTAACAAAGGATTTGTGTTGATGTCAGCCCCCTGGCAAGGGGCCCTTTGGTTAAAAAAAGAAATATTATTTTTATTCTTTGTGGGTAGAATTTTTATTCCCCTTTTAAAGTTGTGTTAGAATTGTAAAAATAAACATGATAAAATTTTGGGTTTTTTTTCTTGGATACGCGTTTAAGCTCGCGGATAATATTTATACGGGGTCCCCCTTGTTCCGATAGTTTAGAGCCAGTGTTACTAAGTTACCATGCGTTATAAGGAAGGAAGTGAAGGTTACGATATTGAAGACTATTAACGACAAATTCACCAGGAGGTGCACAAACCTATAGATAGTATGCATTTGGCTAAGAAGTTCACAACTTGCCATCCGGAGTATAACGGCCAACACACAAAACTGTGTGTAATCATGATCGTTTAGTCTGATTAATACAGTTTAGTGAGAACTACTCATAAACGCGGATGGCAAAAAACAACAACATAGACCTGAGTGACGTCAACTTTGAACTATCTATAAATGGGAGCGATCTATATCATGTTTTCGTAAAGCAGTCATCAATCACATGATTTGTTGCTGTCCAACGATTGGATATTTCTGAACAAATGTAAACACGCTGCTTTGTTTAAGAATGTTATAAACATACCCATGTGTCAAGCTGAATCAATTGACCTATCATGATGTTAGATATTTAAAAAGCTGTGAACACTTTTCACTAAGTGGGTCGCTTTGAGCACAGTTTGCAATGTGACCAATGACCTTGAGCACATGGAAAGTTAATATAGATCATGCCCATTACGTCACATTACAACCAAGTGTCAGACTATAGATAGTGTGCGCTTG
Source organism: Berghia stephanieae (assembly GCF_034508935.2). Classification (NCBI taxonomy): domain Eukaryota; kingdom Metazoa; phylum Mollusca; class Gastropoda; order Nudibranchia; family Aeolidiidae; genus Berghia; species Berghia stephanieae. Next base: position 5,189 of record NW_027623813.1, on the reverse strand, counting down.
GCTAAGAAGCTCACAACATTGCCATCCGGAAGTATAACGGACCAACACACAAATCTATGTGTATCCATAAACGTTTATAGTCGGGTTAATACAGTTCAGTGAGCATTACTCATAAACCCAGATGGCAAAAAAAAAAAAACAATAACAAAGATCTGAGTGACGTCATCTTCGAACTATCTCTATCTAGTT
>NW_027623812.1:0-9263 GCF_034508935.2 Berghia stephanieae | reverse complement strand
AATTTTTAAATTTGTTTTAATTTTTGATAGTTTTCCCGCTTTTTATTATATTGAAAAACGCGTTTTGGTAAAAAAAATCCTTTGCAAATTGGAGGGTTTTCATTAAAGAATTTTGGCAGAATTATTATTCCTTATTTAAATTTAAAGCATTGTAAGGGACGATCTGACTTTTTAAAGAGGACTTTATAAGTTTAGTTGTTGTCCATTTAATGGGATTTCATTTTGAGAAAATAGGGCATGACTCCCCTTTGGTATTTCGGGGTTTGAGTTATTCTGCGACGGGTCACGCAGGGATTGGTGAGTTGCAAAGGCCCTTGACCTTGCTGTCTGCATTTGGCTCCGACCCTCGATTTCATTTTTTTCTTGTAGGGAATCAAGGACACTTTGTTGTTTCCCCAACCAAAAAGTATGGTTCACGAAAGATAAATAAAGCTGTAAAAAACAATTGGGAATGAAACACTTGTTGTTTTGTGGGCATTCTCTTTGTTGATGCTGCAGGGGGTTCTTGGATTTTTAACATGAAATTAAATTAAAAGACTTTTTTTAAAATTCAAAACCCAAGCTTTGATTTTTTTTTTTCCCCCTTTTTTGAAATATTGGTTAAATGTAATTCTTTTTGAAATACCCCATACAGCTTTTTCATTTGATAACATAAGGGAATAATATTAAACTAAATGAGCAAAATCCCGGGACATTTTTTTAAAAGTCGCTTAGCTGAAACAAAATAGGCTAAATTAAAGTAATTTTTCTTTTTTTTTGGCCAAATTTGCTTTTTTGAAAAGTTCCATCACAACATTACCTTTGATTTTGTAGCTTTTCCCCCCTTTCTTTTTGGTATCAAGTAAATTAATCTTGTGAAGGGGTCAATTGGACCTTCATAGGGAACCAAAAGACCCAACTTTTTCCTATCCAGTTATTCCAGGTGAGATTAGATGGTTTTCCTTGGCATACGGGATTTTTGCGGGAAAAGGGGAAAAATCAAATGCATTTAATTTTCGGAAATATTTTCCTTTTTTTTTTTATTAAATAATCCGCTACTAATTTTCATTAAGTAATGTTTTTTTGGTTTTTTTAGTGTTAAGATTTTTTCTTTTGCCTGAAAATTTGGTATTTGAATGGGTTCAGTAGGGGGGTGGGTGTTTTTTGGATCTATATTTTCCCCGTATAAAAGGAAACCCACTTTAAAAAATTTCCCTTGGGGGTTTTTTTTGATCTATAAATTGGAAAAATCTTGTGACCCCTATAAATTCTTATACAAAATTTTAAATTCATTAAAAAATGTTACTGTTAATTTTTTCAAAAGCGGAATTCAAAAGGGGGAGTTCTAATTTGTTTTGGGTTTTAGTCTGTTTTTTACTTTAAATGAAACTTTTATTCTTTTTGTATTTTTTTATTTAATCTGATATTGCAGTTTTTTGCCAAAATAAAAATTTTTAAAAACATGAATTTTTAATAATTTTTTATCTGCTTTTTGCTAACTTTTGGGTTAAAAAAAGGGGGGGGAGGGGGGTCTTTATTATTTTACTTTTTTTTCAAAATTTTATTGAAAAAATTTTTATTATGGACCTTTTAAAATCAACGTTTTGTTCAAGACCCGGGCGTAAATTTTTCTTTGTTTTTTACAAAAGCACCCCTTACGGATTTTGTTTTTTAAATAAAAAAAATTATCTGAAGAACTGGGTAGCAAACAGAAAATATTCCTTTGAATTGTTTTGTTAAAGAGTGATGTGTTTTTTTGAGGGGGATAAAAGATATTCTACGAAAAAGATTTTTAACCATTTTTAAAGTTGATAAGAGGCAGAAACAGGCAGTAAACAATCTAAGAAATCTTTGATTTTGCAGAGAAAAAATTGCATAGTCCCATTAGTAATATTAAAAAAAATATAGTATGATAAAAATTGATGGTTTGAAAAAAGGTTTTTTTTAAAGGGAATGAAATCATTTAAAGTTCATTTTTCCAACAATCTCACAATAATTTGTTTAGTCATTTTGAAAAATTTTGGACTTTTAAAATGAAAAGCGTCGGGTCTTTTGATTGATAGTGGAAAATTTTTAAAAATTGTATTCCGTCCGCAGTAAATCTGCACGTAAAATCTTTCCCTGGGTGGTTCTTTGACCCCCCATAAGCTCGGAGGCCCGCGGACTTATCCCCTTATATTGTTTTCCGATTTGCTTTCTGTCTTTGTTTGGGAAAGGGGATTTTTAGTTTTGCCCTATCCCCAGCCATGTCCTTATGGGAGGGGAAACATCAAATATGTATATTTATAGTTTTTAGGATGTTTTTTTTCCCTTGTAAATTCTTGTTATGTATGTTACTTTTTTTTGTTATCGAATTTATAGTCTGTAAACTTTTAAAGTGTAATTTTGTGTTTGTTTCTGGATGAGACTATTGGTGACTCAATAAGGAATAAAAGGGGGCTTCGGAATCTAATTTTTTCCCATTTAAACCCCCCCTCTTTGTTTTATATTTTCTTGGTGTTTTAATTGTAAATCTATAATTTGTTACAGCCCCATTTTTCCTTTTAAGGGCTGAAATGATTAAATGTGTGCAAGTGCCGTAACACCCTTTAAAAAAAAAAAAAAGGGGGGGGAAAAAACAAAGAAAAGAAAACACAAATGTTTCCGTTATTTATTAATAAAAACAATAGAAGATATTCAATAAAATGAGCAAGGAGGAAAGTAAAAATAGGCCAGTAAGATGCCCATGCTTTTTTTAAAACGTAGCTTGTGGATTAGTTTATAGGTTCTAAAACAAAAGATTGAATCAAGTTGCCCCCTTAAAAATCTAACGAAAAGAGTAAAATGGAGAGGTTTCGTTAAAAACGATACAGACAATGGACGTTTTGGGTTCAAACCCTTTTCGCCCAACAATACACGTTTAAAACATGGAAAAAAAATAAAAAAAGAAAAATGCAAATAACTTGTTCTTTTTGACTAAAGGGTGGTAAAAAGTACAAAGAAAAAAATTTTTCGTATTGTTTTTATACAAGTTTTTTTTCCCTTTTTCATTAGTATTTTAAGTACGGCTTCAGGCAGCCCCTACCGTTTTCCGCCCTTACAAGTAAAATGTTACAAAAACCTTTGTTATTGAAACAAAAAAAAAGGTTGGGAAGTTTGGGATTCTTACTTTTACAATGTTTTTACGATTTTTTTTATTATGTTTTTGTTTACATTCTTTCTTTCTGTTTGAATTTATTTTAAAGTTGCGCTCCATTATATTATTCTTCAGTATTGGGTGGGAACCCCGGCCCCCCTTAGGGGGCAGGGGGGTTTGGTGTTTTATCCCCTTATTTTTTCCATTTGTTTTGTTTTGTTTGGAATAAATTATTAGTTTTTATGCCCCTGGCGGGTCCGGGTTGGGGGGGAAAAGTTGGTGCATAGTTATATTTTTGGGAGATGTTTTTTTTCCCCCTTGTAAATCAATCTCTGTTCGGATATTTTTTTTAAAAGAAAATTAAATTTTTGTAAAACCATTTGAGTGTTTTTTTAGGGGGATTTTGACTGGTGGCTGGGTACATTGTGGTATCCCTTTGGAATTACTCTTTTCTTTTTTTGGCCTTCCCCTCTTCTTACTTTTTCCTCAAGTCCCTTTAAATTTTTCACTAAAAACTTTTTAAAACCCAATTTTCTTCCTTTTTAGGGCGCTTTTCCTAAATTTATCGAAAGCCCCGTAATACCCTTTAAAAAAACAAAAAAAAATCTTCTGATTCCAATTGATTTTTGCAAATGTACAAGCTTTATTATTTATCGACTTTTTAATGTTTGATTCTTTTTCCAAACTTAAACCCAAAAAGCTTTTTTTTTATTTTTGTATTTTTATTAGTTTTTTGTTGCTTTTGTTGTTTTTATTTTATTTTAAATTCCAGAAAGAAAATTAAAAAAAAATTGGTAAAGGAGTGTATCTGTTTTGCACAAATATTTAATTTTTTGGGATTATATCTAGATTTTTTTTTATGACGTGCAATACTTTTTTTCAGCTTTTAAATTTTTTTTTTTGCGCCCCTTCATTTATATTTTGTTCCCTCAAAACCAAAATTTCCGTATGTTATAACAAAAAATACTTTTAAATATAGTTTTGGGGGAGGGGTTTCCCCGCACCCCCCAGAATTGGTTTTTTTTTCATTCCTTATCACTGGAAAAAACATTGTTTTTTTTCCCCCCATTTTTGGGGCCAGGAATTTATCAACGAGATTTTCCCAACGGGGCCCCCGTTAAAAAATTTCGGGACAAAATCCGGGGAAGGGAATTTTCTCTTTATAATTTTCCCCTTGTTGGAAGAAGGTCCTGGCATTTTGTTTACAAAAGGAATGTAATGTTCGTTTGAAGCTCGAAGAAATAAATAACAATTTATTAAATCAAGAAAAAACTTTTTCATGTTTTTCTATAATTTTTTTTGAAATGAATAAAATTTCCCGAGAAAAATAAAAAAAGCTTAAAAAAAATTTTAGCCTTTTTAAAAAGGCAACCCGCATTCAGGTAAAATTTTTTTTTAAAAATAATCAAGATAATTATGGCCAATTATTTTCCAGTTAAAATAAAGGGAAAAAAGGGAGAATTAACGATAATCAAAGACAAAGAAAAATAAATGGAAATCGTTTTTTCCCCCTCAGCGTTTTTCTATTCCTTCCGAGTCAGTTTTAAAAGGAAAAGTAAAATATCCTCTTTTTACGTGGATTTATTATCATGGGCCCCAAAAATGTTCTTAGAACAAGTATTCGTTTTATTTTTCTTTGGATATAATTGATCCAAAAATTGACCCCAACTTACGATCTTTTTAAATTGGCTTTCGCTCCCCCCCCTGGGTTTTAGATGACTTTTGTGCAAACTAAAGATTTGGCACACAAACCACAATCAGTGTTTTTGTTTTATGCTTTGAAAAGTAGAGAGTAAGACGCTTCTGAAAAGAAGAATTTAAAAAAGAAAGAAAAATACATTTAAAAAATATCCTTAAAAATTCGCCTCCCCAAAATAAAGAAACGGTGAAACTTGTTAAAACAAACAGAGGCAAAAGGTTTTTTGGGATGGTTATTTACCCGCGTTCTTTTCTGTCTGTCTTAGTTTTTCCTACAGACTTTTCAATTTCTATGATTAATTTTTTTAATGTTTGCTTTAAATTAAAGGACATTATGGCATCAAAAAAATATAAAAGGTAGGTGGAAAGCGCCCCTTTAGGGTATTTTTCGACAAAAATTCGTGGTTACAAATTGAAGTCATGGATGCCCCTTCATTCACTGGCAGCAGAAAAAATCCATTTGGGAAAAGTTAAAGACAAGCATTTCATTTTTGTTATTTTAAAAGTGGAAATTTCGCCCTTAAAAGAATTAGAAAGAAATAAGTTGATGGTTTTTATTTTAATTTTTATGACGTTTTTTTCTTTCAAAAATAAAAGCAAAGGGACCATTCGTTTGGGAAGCAGTATTTGATAATCCATTTTTCCTTTAGGCCCCCCCTAGGTGGGTGGGGGGGGTCAGCTGTGCTGTGTTTTATCACTATCCCCCCTATATTGTTTTTGTTAATTTTCTCTGTCTTTGTTTTGGATTATATTTCGGGGGTTTTTTCCCTGGCCTACGGGGGACCTTTGCTGGGGGGAAGCAGTCAAATGTATAGTTCAAATTTTTTGAGATATTTTCTTTCCTTCTCCTCAATTTGTTTCTATTTTTGTTTTGATTATATTGTACTGTGTAAAAATTTGAGTGTACCTTCAAATGGATCCTTCCTTCGCCCCGGATGGAGCTTTTAGATATATCAAAATAGGCAAAGATTAAGTGTTGGGGGAAATTTTATTCCCATTCCCATCCAGTCCCTTGTCTGATTTTCCTGTCGTGTTTTTTATTCATATCTACTTTTTTTTATTATTTTGTTTTTTTGGGCTAAAGACCTACAAGTGTCGCCCAAACCGGGGAAAAAAAAACAAAAAAACCAAAAAAACAAAAAAAAAAAAAAAAAAATTTCCCGTCCGGATCTTTGATCTGTGATCCACTTTCCTGTTGTCATGTCTCAAACAAAGTTGAATTTTTTCTGTATTAAATGGTGTTCTCCTTGGTTATTTAATTATAAGGAAGAGATTTTCCCCCTTTTTTGTGTGGGTGGTGTGTGTGTGGGGTGTGTGTTGGGTGGCGTTGTGGGGTGTGTGTGTGTGTAAAAAAAAAAAGCTTTTTTCCCCCCTTTCCCTTTTTTTTTTTGAATTTGATCTTTTTTATGTATACATTTTGAACATTTATTAAAAAAAATATTTTTTTATGTTTGATGCTAGTGGTTCGGGAAACAATTATTATCATAGTTTTAGACTCAATACAATTTTGGGGTTTTTTTTTCTTTTTTCTTTCACAATTATGGGGAAAGTGAGATTTTTAAAATTTAAAAAAATTAGGGGAAAAATTTTTTTTTTTTATGCTTTTTTCGGTTGCCCCCTTTTTTTGTTTTCTTTTTATTCGTTACATTGCCCTCCCCTCTCCCGCGGGCGGGATTTAACCCCTTTTGGGGCTCTTTTACGGAAAAAGGTCAAATTTGACTATATTCTTTTTTGAGGAAAAAAGAAATGTGTTGGAGTATGTGGTGTGATGTTTTTTTTTTTATAAAGGTCATTCGAGCCACTTACCCTGGAGCCGTGTTTATCCCCTTTTAGCGTGAAACTCATAGAATTTTTATACCTTTTGGACAAAAGGTAGTTTACCCCAAAAAACTTTTTACCGGGTTATCAGAACCAGCGACTGTGGGGGAATTAATTTCACGGTTGGAGGGGTTACTCTGTGTCTCACCCCCCTATATCTGTTTTCTGAGTTTGCTTTCTGTATTTGTCTTTTGGAAAGGGTTACTTTGTCCTACCCTGGCCCATCCCTTGGGTGGAGGGAACTCAAATTAAAGTTGTGGGCCCGGGACTGCGGAAGGTTAGGGGGGGGAAAAAAAAAAAGTACATTAACTTTGGGTGGTGCCAAAAATCTGGAACAGATACAGTCAGGAAATACGTTTCCTGATAAAATTTAACCCTTTGGTCAGCGAAAAAAGTTGCATTAACCCAAGTTGCAATTAAAAGAGTTGCGTTATCCAGGGGATGTTAAGAAATTGGTAAACTGTGTCGAACAAGGGCAAGTAAAGAAAGACTCGGAAGAATAAAGACTTTTTCCCCCCTTGGGAAGCAGTAGAGCAATGGGGGTTTAAACCCCCCCTTCCAACTATAGAAAAATCGTCACATTCGTTTCGATCATGTGTGAAAATTAACGAAACCATTTGACTGAAAAAAACGGCCCGTGAAGCCGTTTTCCCGAAAAAAAAGCTATTTTTTTTTTTTACGATCTGCTCTCACCCGGGTTTAGTCAAACCTTCCCCGAGTGAAAAGTTATTTAATTTATGATCCCAAAAGGGGTTTTTTTGAGGTTTTTTGCAAAAAAAAAAAAAAAAAAAAAAAAAAAGTAAAAAAAAAAAAAAAAAAAAAGAATAACTATTTGTCTGCACGTTGAAAAAAATTTATATAAAAAAGGGCCCAAAACCAAACCCAAAGCAAAATAAATGATCGTCATTTTAAACACTATCGGGAAAACTCTATGATTAATTATTACCTGGGTTTTTGGTTTAGGGCGGGACATCGTCAATGACCACCAGCGCATGGGGGTCAGCATGATAAAAGTATGGTTTCCCATTGGTCAGTTCTGCCTGGCCCCGGGGGTTTGGGGCCTGTACTGACGGTACCAAATTATGGAAAAAAAAACCCTTTTTTGAATAACTTGCTCTACGACAAAAAAACCGCATTTTTGTCCCTCTATCTTACGTCTAAAATGCCCAGAGGGCGCTTTTTCACTGCATGAAAATTGTCCCAAAAAGAATATTTGGAAAACATAATTGCTTTTTGATTCAGTGTTCCAAATATTCTTACTCCCCTTTTTTCTTTCTCCTCTATAAGATGATGGATGGTGATCAACATAATCATCATTATCATCATCCACCCCCACCCCACCAGCCCCACAACACACCTCATCACCGTTCATGTCCCCCCCTTTCACTGCGCTACGGCAAGTCGATTTAAATGACCCTCACTTTGGTAAAAACCCCAAACCCTTGGATTCGCGTTTAATTTTTATTATTATTATTATTTTAATTATTATTTATTATTATTATTATTATTATTTTTATTATTACAAGTTCGGGGGGTGGCAAATTAAAAAAACCGAGAGAATTATTTTGTGGAGATGGTTAAAGGGAAATAACCCACGAAATACTTTATTCGATTTAAACTAATTTAAGCCTGGTACGCGCCCTTTTGCGGGTATTTAAATCGTGCTCTAGAGAAGAAAATACGCAATGAAAATCTTTTTTTGGGTAACCGCATAAATAGTACCAACTTCATGACACATAGGGGGTTTTTTGCCTTAAAACCAATGGGTGAATAAAAAATCGAAGGCTTTGACAAAAATATCTAAAAACCGACGAATCTGGGGGAAAACTTTTGAAATTTTAATAATCCCTATACTTGTAGTTTTGATATTCCATACTCAGAATGCAAATTTTTTTTTTTATTTTTTCTCTGACGATGATTTTAAAAAAAAAAAAAAAGTTCAATGTACATTTCCAAAGAATTGTATCCAAAAACTTTGGTCTGGAATTTTTGAATTACTTCCCTGATCCAAAAGCAAGTTTCAACCTTTTTGTATACAACTACTCTACTCACTACTACTACTATATTTCACTATACTACTTTACTATAACCATACTACGCTAAATACTACTACTACTATACTATACTACTACTATACCTTTTCTACTACACCTTACTACTATATTTCTATACTATACTATTTTAAAATATACTACTACAATACTACTACTATATACTATACTACTATACTATAAATTAACACAACTCCATATTGACGTAATTAAATTTTTTCCTTGTTAACAGTACGACTCTAATTTTATAGCCAGCACATTTTGTCCCCCAAAACCTACCCAAAAATAAATCAAATAAGATTTTTGGGCTTTGTGTCAGCGATAACATGCATTTGGCTTACTATTGTTTACGGGGTTTAAAACTGGGGTACTCTTTTACTTCCCACCCACTGTACCCGCTTCGTAGGGCAGAAACGAAGAACTACATCTTTTTGTCCCGGGGATCGTCATCAGGGATTTGGTCCCCCAATTTGCATTTTTCCTTCCCCTGGTTGGGTTTGGGGAATAATTTAGTCCCTTTAAAAATGCTCTTTCTAGTGCGGGGTTTTGGGAAGTTAAGGACCCCGGTTCGGTTTTGGGAAAGAGAGAAGGGGTCCGGACCT
>NW_027623811.1:0-25618 GCF_034508935.2 Berghia stephanieae | reverse complement strand
ATTACGGCAAAACATAATGTTACTGTTTCCCAGATCGACGGTTTTATGAATAGATTTCACTGAAGAGAAGGGATGGCCAACAGACTAAATGCGTAATTTTTCAAAAAAACAAAACAAAAACAATATGTGACCCACCTTAAGAGCCTTCGGACATATATAATAATAAGTGAGTACAGTTTACGGCATTCGAACCATGCTATTGTCTCTATAGATAGTTCGAAGTTGACGTCACTCAGATCTTTGTTATGGATTTTTGCCATCCGTGTTAATGAGTGACTGACTGACTTACTGACTGGGTGAAAAACGTATTCATGGCTTTATTAGCTGTTCATCTATTCTGAGTATAAACCCAAGAAGCCGCCATCTTGCCTCCAGGATTTGAGACCAATTACTCGTCTTAATAAAATTAGAAAATCGCTCTCCCTGATCACACTGAATAGAATTAGATCGATTGTTGAAAATTATTTGTCTCATCGTCAAAGCGGATTAAGGATGGAGAGAAGTACTGCAGATGTACTTTAGATCCACAAATGGCTTGTTGCCAAAACCCTGTCAGTAAAAGTAGAAATAGTTATAACTGGAATAGATATGTCTGCCGCCTTCGATACTATCAATCGCCAATCCTTGTTAACTATTTTGAAAGGAATAGTTATAGAAGACGAAAGTAGATTAATCAGAATCCTTATTAGTGAAACCTGGATAACCACCAAAGTAATCGGTGCCTCAGATAATAAATAATTCCTTGGCAACATAGCTATACCACAAGGAGACAACCTAAGCCCTGTTTTATTAATCATTTACCTAGAAAATGCTTTAAAAGATGTGCGTAAATCTGTACTTTCGGCCCAATCACGTTTTGAAAACGAACTCGCCATGGAAATTGCATATGCAGACGACATCGACTTTATTGGTCTGAAACAAGTCAATGTAAATGACATCCAAAGAGCCATACAAAATCACCAACTGTACGTAAATAGTGACAAAACAGATGTAAAAATTATTGTCAAGGAATAAAAAGATGGATGGAGAGCCACGAAAAAAGTAGGATCATTAATAGGAGATAAGGAAGATGTGGAGAGAAGAAAAAGTTTATCGACGGCTGCATTGAATAAATTACTAGAATATGGATTAGAAAAGATAAAATAAAATTAAATACTAAAATCAAATTAACACAACCCTTGAAAAATCCGTGCTTATATACAACTGCAGAACATGAGCACTGACTGGAGCCGAAGAGCATAGATTAGACAGTTTTCCCTGAAGAGAGGGGAAGGCCAGGCTCCCACCCTTAAGTCTACCCGGACAATTATAATAATGAGGGTGATTAGTATTCACTGAAGAGTGGGGAAGGCAAGCAGAACAGTAAATATGTAGTTTTTCAAAACAAAGAATTTGTTACCTACCATTGTTACCCACTCGGCCAATTATAATGATGAGTGAGTACAGTTTACGGCAATCAAAACAAAATTTCATATTAATTGTTTCTTGATCGACGGTTGGGTGATTAGATTTCACTGACGAGAGGGGAAGGCCAGGCTACCACCCTTTAGTGTACCCGAACAATTATAATAATGAGAGTGATTAGTATTCACTGAAGAGTTGGGAACACAAGCAGAACAATAAATATGTAATTTTTCAAATCAAAGAATTTGTGACCCACCCTTAAATCCACTCGGACAATTATACTAATGACTGTGATTAGTTTTTAATTATTATATGTGATAGCCAGCAGACTAAATGCGTAATTTTTTTCAAAATAAACAATATGTTACCCACCCTTAAGTCAACTCGGACAATTATGATGATGAGTGAGTGCAGTTAACGGTAATCAAAACAATGTTATTTTTTCTAGATCGACATTTGGCTGATTAGTTTTCACTGAAGAAAGGGGAATAGCAGTAGAGCACCCTTAAGTCCCCCCGGACAATTATAATAATGAGAGTAATTAGTTTTCACTAAGGATAGGGGATCGCCAGCATACCTTATGCGTAATATTTCAAAACAGAGAATTTGTGACCCACCCTTAAGTCCACTCGGACAATTATACTGAGCGTGATTAGTTTTCAATAAGGATAAGGGAGGGCGATCTGAACATGTACGTAATTTTTGAAAACAAAGAATTTGATACCAACCCTTAAGTCCACTCGGACAATTATAATAATGAGAGTGATTAGTTTTCATTGAAGATAGGGATCGCCAGCAGAACAAATGCGTAATTTTTCAAAATAAACAATATGTTACCCACCCATCGAACAATTATAATAATAATTGAGCACAATTTACGGCAATCAACATAATGTTACTGTTTCCCAGATCGACGGTTTTATGAATAGATTTCACTGAAGAGAAGGGATGGCCAGCAGACCAAATCCGTAATTTTTCAAAAAAAAACAACAAAACAATTTGTGACCCACCTTAAGATCCTTCGTACATATATAATAATAAGTGAGTACAGTTTACGGCATTCGAACCAGTGTTATTGTCTCTATAGATAGTTCGAAGTTGACGTCACTCAGATCTTTGTTATGGATTTTTGCCATCCGTGTTAATGAGTGACTGACTGACTTACTGACTGGGTGAAAAAACGTATTCATGGCTTTATTAGCTGTTCATCTATTCTGAGTATAAACCCAAGAAGCCGCCATCTTGCCTCCAGGTTTTGGGAGACCAATTACTCGTCTTAATAAAATTAGAAAATCGCTCTCCCTGATCACACTGAATAGAATTAGATCGATTGTTGAAAATTATTTGTCACATCGTCAAAGCGGATTAAGGATGGAGAGAAGTACTGCAGATGTACTTTGGATCCACAAATGGCTTGTTGCCAAAACCCTGTCAGTAAAAGTAGAAATAGCTTTTACTGGAATAGATACGTTTGCCGCCTTCGATACTATCAATCGCCAATCCTTGTTAACTATTTTGAAAGGAATAGTTATGGAAGATGAAAGTAGATTAATCAGAATCCTTATAAGTGAAACCTGGATAACCACCAAAATAATCGGTGCCTCATATAATAAATAATTCCTTGGCAACATCGGTACACCACAAGGAGACAACCTAAGCCCTGTTTTATTTATCATTTACCTAGAAAATGCTTTAAAAGATGTGCGTAAATCTGTACTTTCGGCCCAATCACGTTTTTAAAACGAACTCGCCATGGAAATTGCATATGCATACGACATCGACTTTATTGGTCTGAAACAAGTCAATGTAAATGACATCCAAAGAGCCATACAAATCACCAACTGTACGTAAATAGTGACAAAACAAATGTAACATTATTGTCAAGGAAGAAAGATGGATGGAGAGCCACGAAAAAAGTAGGATCATTAATAGGAGATAAGGAAGATGTGGAGAGAAGAAAAAGTTTATCGACGGCTGCATTGAATAAATTACTAGAATAATGGATTAGAAAAAGATAAAATAAAATTAAATACTAAAATCAAATTAACACAACCCTTGAAAAATCCGTGCTTATATACAACTGCATAACATGAGCGACTGACTGGAGCCGAAGAGCCATAGATTAGACAGTTTTCCCCTGAAGAGAGGGGAAGGGGCCAAGCTCCACACCTAAAGTCTACCCGGACAATTATACTAATGAGGGTGATTAAGATTCACTAGAAGAGTGGGGAAGGCAAGCAGGAACAATAAAATATGTCGTTTTTCAAACACAAAGAAGTTTGTACCTACCATTTAATCCACTCGGCAATTTTAATACTGAATGAGAGTGGTTAGTTATCACTGAAGAGAGAGGAAGGCCAGCACACATAATTCGCATTTTTTCAAGCATAAATATTTGTGACCATTTTAAGTCTTCACTTTTTTTTTATTTTTTTTTTGGAAAAATTATAATAATGAGGGTCATTAGTTATCACTTAAGAGATGGGAAAGCCAACTGACCATGATATGCCACATATGCATTCCAACAAAATACACTCCAATATTTGTTTTATATTCTAATAAATAATGCTTGCGGTCATTATAAATCAAATATTTGAAACTGAAGGATATTGTTTTTTTCTTTTAATTGTTTAACTGAATCTAGCTTATACATAACGATAATCCTCATTTGTCATAATCTACTGCTGTTTTTGTATCGATTGCGGTACAGTGTATATGTAATTAAAGTTACACCCCATATAATTATAAGATATTATCTAAAGAGCAGTTATTTCTATCGAAACTAATCAAAATACACGTGATATACAAGCGTGTTGGCGGCAATAGAATATATTCATACAGTGATATGTATGTAAGCCATACTTTTTTATTACAAAACATTTAGCAAAATTTTTAAACAAGTGTGGTGGGTAACATGTCAAAGTTATTTAAATCTAATGATTGAGAGAGGCATCTGCATTATTCATCAATATTGGATTTATAAATATGTAATTGTGTTTCTTTTATTTTGTATTGGTTTCACGGGCACTTGCGGCGACACAAAGCATGAAGAGCAAGTAAGCACGAAGTGGACTGTCAAATACAGAACCAAAGATTACTTGAGCAATGTGCCTATTTTGAAGTAACATACAATAATCCCATCCACAATCAAGTGCAAAAAGCAAAGAATCCTAAAATGAAGGACCACTAAAATTTTTACAAAGTATAGATTCAAAATCAAATACAATAATAGTACGATAATAGGTAATAGAGAGATGATTTACAAGGGAAAGATATCACATGAACAAATAGAGCAACGTGGAAACGAAATCATATAGAGCGGGAATGAAGCACTTACATGTTTGACTAAGTAAAACAAAATAAGAGTCATTTTATATAGCGCAGTAAATCCACAAAACATGCTCAAAGCGCTTTGAATGGGCCCATGACAACATCAACAAGTAGGACGAGATACGCCGTTTGGTGCAATCATACAATTCATTTTTTTTTCGGACAGAGACAACGTTGTTAAAGTGCCGGGTACTCATTATACACCTGAGCATTGTGAGAGAACGTGAGCAGGGAGCCTTTTTCTAGGCACAACTATCGCCGTTCAGAGCAGGAAATCGAACACTGAGCTTTTTTGTTTTGTTGTTGCTTTAGAGGTCACTTCCAACACAATTGAGGTTATATGAGAGACGCGCGAAACAAAAAAACACAAGCAATCTAACAAAAAATAGTACAAATGTAAATCAAAATCAAACCAAAAGATATCATGAAGCTAAATTATAAATAACCAAGATCAAACAGGGCAGAAGATTTACAGAAAAAAAATATCCCCTTTCAAAAATACAATCACAAAAACCAAACAGAAGCAGATAGGCTAGTAGAAGAGAAGAAGAAACGACATCACTATCGATCATACACCCATGCAACATCTAGGTATATGATTCAAGGGGATTGCTCCCACCAACCCACTCTGTGCCTTTCCAATCTTGAAGGCGAGTGCCATTCTTTCATAAGCAACACTAGCACCGATTCAAAACCAAGACACAACATAACAGATGGTCTGTTCCATGGAAGACTGGAATAGCCGCAGTCAGCGCCACAAATTGATTCTAGGGCGAGATGAACATTGCTCACAGCCACACAGCGCAGTGTTTTGTTTTTAATGATTCCCATGCGCTTGCAACACTTTAAGATTATATTAATAGTGAAAAAGGAAGAAAACAGGGTAGTAAAAAAATTGTAAAGGACCAAAGAAAAAGTAGTTCCAAGAGCATACATCCAATGTACTTTGTTTAAAACCACCTAAAAGGCTCATCTATCCACGACACCATACACTATGAGGTAACACATTCCAAATGTTTTACATGTTTACAAGATTTGGTAAAGAACAAAAATAGAACCTCAGGAGATGAATTTACAATGAAAAACATATCCACCAAACACATACAAATTTTGATTGTTCCCCCCCAACCCACCAAGGACTCCGACAGTAGAACCGGCAAGGACAAGGACTGGTAATTATTTTGTTTTGTTTTTAGGATTTACGGCCTTGCAACACATTAAAGGTTATATCAGCGCCATTAATAAGAATGAAAATGGATAGTATAAAGTTCTAGAATTACAATAAAAGCACACAATAAACGGATAAGACAAGGAGAATTTCAAGTTCAAATAGAGAAACAGATGTAATTCCACAGAGCACACCATCAAAGTACAAGTTTTGTAGACCACCAGGAATGTCTCACCCAGACACCTAGCACAGCTCCCCCAAAGAGGAATACACCTCAAATGTATACAAATCATCAGTTTAAAAAAAAAAAAAATAATACATAACAAAGAGATGAGTTTACAAATGTAAAAAAATATCCATCTCCCAAAACTATAACTATACATTCGACTGTTTTCTTCCCAGCCACGTACCGACCAGGGCCAGGACAAAACTAAGTAATCTCATTCCAACAAGACAAAGATAGACAGCATGTTGTGAAAAACCGATACAGGGGGTATAAGACACAGCAATTACCCCACCTCCTTCCCAACTTTGGAGGTAGGAACCCACCAGGAACCGTAAGCACATTCCATTACAAAGACAAAGAGACAAAAATAACCTAAGAAAAACAAGATAATATAGTGGGAATCTAAGATAACCACAAATATCTCCAGCTCCCCATGGGAGAGCAATACGAAGAAAACAGATAAAGGGGATAAGAGACAGCAAGCGCCGCTTTCTCTTCGACTCTCCACCATGGAGGTCACAAGACTCACACCCAGTTCGAATAATAAAATAAGATAGAATGGAGAATATAAGAGTGTTGAAGGGTGTGTGGAACACAACAGTTAGTAGGAGAAGACCAACCCGTCCCCCCCCCCACCCCCCACCCCCCCAATGGATTCAAGAATGAAAATTAAACAGACACGAATCCTATAAATCAAATCCAAGAACACAATGTTGAGTTTCTTCTAAATTTAATACAATATTTATAATCAGTTTTGCATACTACGTGAACGATCTACATCAATCGTAAAAATTTGGTTGGATTGTTGTCAAAAAAACAACACAAAATTATCATATAAGTTTTAAAATGAATGCTTCTATACAATATAATTGACAAAATTACCAAATCAGAGAGGGCCGAGAAAGACTTCCTTGAAAAAGTTAACAGCCATTGAAATGGCTTAATCTCCAAAACGCACAGAGCGTCCGTCGCTGCTTTTATCACTGTGCATGTGTCTTTTCCCTTGGCAGCATTGTTAGTGAGGTGTAACTATGAAAATGAGTTAGAGTTACATTGTAGTTTTGGTGTTTGTTTTGAAGAATAGAACGCTTGCACACATCTAGGTCATATGCGCCAGTAAAAAGAGACAGTAAGACAAAGTGGAATTATTTCAAATAGATTCACTATCAATGTACTTAGTTTTGAGATCACCTCAATGCCCTAATCATAGGGTGGGGGAGGGGGTAGGTCCCCACTCATAATTACACACAAAGAATGTTACAAAATCATATGTGCAAAACAAAATTTAACAACTCATAAAAGAGAGGGTGATTTACAAATAAAATATATCATGCTCATCCTCATTAATTTTTAAAACTTGGGGAGTGGGCAGATGTGATAGTTGCAAGTTATGAGGTTTTACTATGTTATGACTGCCACATGATCTTTAGCATGAATCAGGGTATGATTTTCCTAGTCTAATATCAAACTACTAGTAGAGATAATGACAAATATGTTTTAAATCATTACTTTCGTAATTACAAGTTAACAACACAACATAATTCTATTTCAAGAGAGAGACCTACTATTTTAAAAATTCACGGATATCAATACATATAAAATATTATAATTCACGAAATTATCATTATATGATACAAAATGAGATGAAGGATGAAAAAATAATAATGGTGAAACCTTTTCCTCAAAACACTTTAGGGTTGATTTGCTAGTATGGATATCAACGAATGGAAGAAAAAAAGTTTTTGTTTCATGAAAATGACAAAAACCATTTTAACAATCAGAAGTGTTCATTACTTTACACCGACCTTTGGTTATTTTTGACACGCGCTTTCACACTTTTTACATAATATCGAACATTGGATTTGCAATCACATAAAAATGATGTCATATCCATTAATCAAACCATAAATGATTTTCCTTCTTAATACATCAACATGTTATAATGTATGACAGGTCTTATCATTTTACATTACTCGTATTTCAACACGTCAACCACTTCAGCCACGAAAAATCAAATTTAGATTTAGTCACACAAAACCATGTGATACTATCAAATTAAACAAACCATGAAATGTGGTTCAAAAATTGAACTTTTTCTCTGATCCGGTAATAATCAAAAATTTGAGGGTTTAGAGTGGGCAGGTCACCAATGGTATTGAATAAAATTGATTATTTTAAAAACAAAAACAATTCTAAAACAGTACCACAAGTATTTGTGGTGTTAATATTATAACCGAGTCCCTTGCACCCCTAAGAGTCCCAAGGGTGGCCACCCACCATTCCCAACTCTCTAGCAGAGCGTCCGTCGCTGCTTTATCTACTGTGCATGTGGTCTTTCCCTAGCACATTGTTTAGTTAGTTATACTATGAATTGAGAAAGTTACATTTGTAGTTTGTGTTTGTTTTGAAAGAATAGAAGGCTCTTTAAACACATCTAGGTAATATCAGCGCCAGTCAAAAGAGAAGTAAACAAAGTGGAATTAATTCAAATACATTCACTATCATAGTACTTATTTTGAGATCACCTAATATGATCCCCACTCATAATACACTCAAATGTTTACAAATCAATATGAGTAAAAAACAAAATATATACAACGCATAACAGAGAGATGATTTACAAGTAAAAAATATACATCTAATCTCATGAATTTTAAATTGGGAGGGGCAGATTGTATTGTTGCAAGTTATAGTTTGTAACTAAGTTATGACTGCCACATGATCTTTTAGCTGAATCAATGGCATGAATTTCCTAGTCTAATCAACTATAGATATAATGTCAAATATGTTGTAAAATTTTTCTTTTCGTTATTATAACATCATATCTCCAATCTACTCATTTACTTGAGCAACTTAAGTGTAACTTTGCGTTTATATAAATCGTAGTCTATAATTCTTACTAAATACTGTTATCAGAAATAGAACTTTTGTCGGAAAATCTAAGGATGATTTTTGTAGCAGCTTCTATAAACGGTAATAGAAATGCAAAACAAAACCCCTATGATATCCTATTAAATTTATCCCTGATAAATAATTTTTTTCAATTATTTCTATTTCTAAAACCCAGCATCATATCTTATTAGTGAATTATAATCATTCATTAGGACAAAGTTGATAGAAAGAGGATTTTGATAGGAAACAATACTATATAATATTATAATTGACGCAAATATCATAATATAATACAAAAATGAATTAATGGGAGAAAACAATAAAAATGGTGAACCTTGTTCCTCAAAAACAGCTTTTGTTGATTGGCTGGTATGAGAAGAGCGAATCGAAGAAAGAAAAAGTTTTTGTTTCCTTGAAAATGACAAACCATTTTATTATAAGCATAATTGTTTCTTTACTTTTTCCAACTGGTCATTTGTCTTTTATTTTGACACGCGCTATTCCATTCACAAACCTTTTTACTTAATATCGAACTTGGATACATCACATAAAAATGTGTGTGTCATATGCCAATTAATCAACCATAAATGAGGTTTCTTTCTAATAATACATCAAAATGTTAGCATGCTTGACGGCACTTATCCACTTAACAACACCGTCTTCGACTTTCACCACTTCAGCCCACGATAACACAAATTAAAAATTTAGCCACACATAACCTATGTGATACTATCAAATTAAACAAACCATGAAATGGTGGTTCAATAATTGAACTTTTTCTCTGATCCATATATAATTAAAAATTTTTTATTGGTGAAAAGGGTTTGGAGAGGCAGGTCACCAGATGGTATTGAATAAAATGTGATTATTTTAAAACAAAAACAATACAAAATTCAGTACACAAGTATTTTGTGGTGTTAATATTAGTACCTAGCCTTGCTCCCTAAGAGTCCAAGGGTGGCCACCCACTTTCCCACTCACTAGCAGAAGCGTCCGTCGCTGCCTTTATCTAACTGTGCAATGTGGTCTTTCCTAGGCAACATTGGTTAGTGAGTTATACTATGAATTGAGATAATTTTACATTGTTAGTATTTGTGTCTGTTTTTGAAAGATAGAAGGCGCTTTGAAACACATCTAGGTCATATCAGCGCCAGTCAAAAGAGAAAGTAAGACAAAGTGGAATTATTTCAAAACATTCACATATCAATGGACTTATGATTTGAAGATCACCTAAATGAACCGAACTCATAATACACTCAAATGTTTACAAATCATATGTGTAAAAACAAAATTTATTACAACGCATTACAGAGATGAATTTACAAGTAAAATATATCATCCATCTTCATGAATTTTAAATTGGGGAAGGTGCAGATTGATATGGAATGTTTTTGAAGTTATAGTTTGTACTATTTTTATGACTGCAACATGATCTTTTAGCTGAATCAGGTATGAATTTCCTAGTCTAATCAAACTATAGATAAATTCAAATATGTTGTAAATCTTTACTTTGTAATATAGACAACAAGTCCTCAATCTACACATTTTACTTTGAGCATCTAAGTGGATATTGCGTTATATAAATGCTGTATCTATTAATTCTTACAAAATACTTTATCATTAAATAGAACTTTTTGCGGAAATATCTAAGGATGATTTTGTACAGCTTCTAATAAACGGTACTAGAAATGCAAAACAAAACCCCTATGAATCCTATGAAAATTGTATACCCTGATAAATAATTTTTTTCAATATTTCTATTTCTAAAACCAGCCATCATGATCTTAATTAGTATTAGTATTCATTCAATTCTGGAACAGAATTGATAGAAAGAATTGGATTTGATAGGAAACATACAATAATAATATTATAAGTTGACGCAATTATCATTATAATGGATACAAAATGAGATTAATGTATTGAAAAAAAAAAAATGGTGAACCTTTTCCTCAAAACACCTTTAGGGTTGATTTGGCTGGTATGGAGAAGAGCGAATGGAAGAAGAAAAAAGTTTTTGTTTTTTCTTGAAATGACAAAACATTTTAATCATAGCATAATGTTCATTACTTTACACCGGCATTTGTTTTTTTTTGACACACGCTTTCACACTTTTACTTAATTTATCGAACTTTGGATTCAGTCCCACATCAAATGTGTCATATCCATTTAATCAAACCATAAATGGGGTTTTTCTTCAATAAATACATCAAAATTTTTAGCGATTCTTGACGGCACTTATCATTTTACAACATCGCGTTTTCACTTTTTCACCACTTCAGCCCGATAACATCAAATTAAGATTATAGCCCACATAACCTTGTGATAATATCAAATTAAACAATCCATGAAATGTTTTTCAAAAATTGAACTTTTTCTCTGTCCGAAAAATTAAAATTGTGGGGTTTTGGTGGCAGGTCACCAGATGGTATTGAAAAAAATTTGGATTTTTTTAAAAACAAAAACAAACAAAATACAGAAAACCCAAGTTTTTGTGGTGTTAATATTGAAATAGTCCCCCTTGCTCCCAAAGGGCCCAAAGGGTGGCCACCATTTTCCCCAACCCTCTAGCAGGGTCCGTCGCTGTTTTTATCTACTGTGCATTGGTCTTTCCTAGGCAGCTTGGTTAGTGAGGTTTACTTGAAATGGTTTTTTAAATTTGTTGGTTTTTTTTGAAAGTTTAAGGCCCCGTTAAAACATCTGGTCATTCAGCGCCAGTAAAAAGAGAAAGTAAGAAAAAGTGGAATTATTTCAAATTGATTCACTTAAATGTACTTATTTTGAGTCCCAAATGCCTTTAAATTGGTCCCCCTCAATAATCATAAATTTTTACAAATTATGTGTAAAACAAAATTTTAAAAGGCATAACAGAGAGGTGATTTACAAAAAAAAAATATTAATCTCATCTCAGAATTTTTAACTGGGGGGGGGGGGGGGGGCAGTTTTGTTTGTTGCAAGTTATAGTTTGTACTTTGTTTGAGCCACATGATCTTTTAGCTGAATCGGGTTGAGTTTCCTAGTCTAATTAAATAGAATATGTCAAATATGTTGTAAATTTTTACTTTCGTAATTTCCGTTCTAACACAAATATTTATTTCAGGGAGAAACTATTTTTAAACTGAATAATTTAATACTAAATAATATTATTAAATTTACGTTAAATTTTTATTTGATACAAAATGGAGAAGGATGAAAAATTATCTAGAAATTTTGTCGGGAATCAAAGGTGATTTTGAAAGCTTCTATAAACGGTATAGAAATGCAAAACAAAACCCCTATGAAATCCTATGAAATTGTATACCCTGATAAATAATTTTTTAAATTATTTCTATTTCTAAAACCCAGGCCATCATATCTTAATTAGTATTAGTATCATTCCAATTTGGAACAGAGTTGATAGGAAAGAACGGGATTTGATAGGAATCAATACATATATAATATTTTAATTGACGCAATTATCATTATATGATACAAATGAGATTAATGGATGAAAAAATAATAATGGTGAACCTTTTCCTCAAAACAGCTTTAGGGTTGATTTGGCTGGTATGGAGAAGAGCGAATGGAAGAAGAAAAAGTTTTTGTTTTCTTGAAAATGACAAAACCATTTTTTCATAAGCATAAGTGTTCATTACTTTAAAACGGCATTTGTTACTTTTGACACTCGCTTTCTAACTTTTTACTTTACATCCAACTTTGGATTCAGGCACATAAAAATGTGTCATATCCATTAATCAAACCATAAATGAGGTTTCTTCTATAATACATCAAAATGTTAGCATGCTTGACGGGACTTATCATTATACAACACGCGTTTTCACTTTCACCACTTCAGCCACGGATAACTCAAACTTAGATTTAGCCACACATAACCTGTGATAATATCAAATTAAACAAACCATGAAATGTGGTTCAAAAATTGAAACTTTTTCTCTGACCCAAAATAATTAAAAATTGTGGGGGTTTTGAGTGGCAGGTCACCAGATGGTATTGAAAAAAATTTGGATTTTTTTAAAAAAAAACAATACAAAATACATCCCAAGTTTTTTGGGGTGTTAAATTTTTGTAACCTGTCCTGCTCCCCAAAGGAGTCCAAGGGTGGCCCCCCACTTTCCCACTCTCTGCAGAGCGCCGTCGCTGTTTATCTATGTGCATGTGGTCTTTCCTAGGCAGCATTGGTTAGTGGGTTTATACTATGAATATGAGAATTTACTTTTTTGTGTTTTTTTTGAAAGAAAGAGGCGCTTTGAAAACACATTGGTCTTTATCAGCCCCAGAAAAAAGAGAAATTAAAAAAAAAAGTGGTTTTATTTCAAATTGATTCATATCAATGTACTTAGTTTAGATCACCTAAATGACCTAACATAGGCCCCCCACTCATTAATAACTCAATTGTTTACAAATTTATGTGTAAAAAAAAATTTTAAACGTTAACAGAGAGGTGATTTAAAAAGTAAAATATATCATCTACCCTGTTTTTTAAAAATGGGGGGGGGGGGGGGGGGGGGGGGCAATTGTATTGTTAAGTTTTGTTGTACTTTTTATGACTCCCAAGATTTTTTTTGCTGAAAGGGGTAGGGTTCCTGTTAAATTAAACTAGATAAAATGTCAAATATGTTTTTTAAAATTTTACTTTCGTAATTACAAGTTTCATAACACACATAATTTATTTCAGGAGAGACAACTATTTTAAAATTCAAAAATAATCTTTTACATAAAAAATTAAAAATTGACGTTTTTATCATTATATGATACAAAATGAGATAAAGGGGATGAAAAAAAATTAGAACTTTTGTTGCAATCAAAGGATGTTTTGAAAAGCTTCTTAAACGGTATAAAAATTGAAAAACAAAACCCCTATGAAATCTATGGAAATTGTTCCCCTGAAAAATAATTTTTTAAATTATTTCTATTTCTAAAACCCGGCCATCTTTCTTTTTTAGTATTAGTATCATTAAATTTGGAAAACAAAAGTTGATGGGAAAAGAACGGGATTTGATAGGAACAATACTATAAAAAATTTTATAATTGAGAAATTTTTCATTATAGATAAAAAATGAGTTAATGGATAAAAAATTAATTAAGGTGAACTTTTCCTCAAAACGCTTTGGGTTTTTTTGGTGGTATGGGAAGGCGAGGGAAGAAAAAAATTTTTTGTTTTTTGAAAATGACAAAACATTTTATCAAAAGCATAGTTTTTCATTACTTTACAACGGCATTTGTTATTTTGCCTCGCTTTCACCTTTTTATTAACATCCAATTTGGATTCGTCAATTAAAAATGTGTCTATCCTTTAAATCAACCATAAATGAGGTTTTCTTAATAACAAAATGTTAGTTTTGTTGAGGGGAAACTTTTCATTACAACACGCGTTTTCACTTTCCCAAAATTCAGCCACGTTACTCAAATTTAAAGTTTTTGCCACACAAACCGTGTGATAATATAAAATTTAAACAAACCATGAAAGTGGTTCAAAAATTGAACTTTTTCTCTGTCCGATATAATTAAAATTGTGAGGGTTTTGGTGGCGGTAACCAGTGGTTTTTGAATAAAATTGGGATTTTTTAAAACAAAAAACAATACAAAAACGAACCACAAGAATTTGTGGTTTTAAATTTAGTAACCTGTCCCTTGTCCCTAGGGCCCAAGGGGGGCCCACCCACTTTCCCACTCTCTAGCGAGCGCCCGTCGCCCTTATCTATGGATGGGGTCTTTCCCTAGGCAGCTTGGTTAGTGAGGTTTATAGAAATGAGTTAATTACATTTTTGGGGTTTTTGTTTTGAAAGAATAGAAGGCGTTGAAACAATCTAGGTCTTTTCGCGCCGAAAAAAGAGAAAGAAGCAAATGGAATTTTTCAAAATTGTTTTATTACAATTACTTGTTTGGTCACCTAAATACCTAATCATGGTCCCCATCATAATCAACCAAATGTTACAAACATTTGTGAAAAAAAAATTTATCAACGAAAAAAACAGAGAGGTGATTTACAAGTAAAAAATATCATTTTTTGAATTTTTAAAGGGGGGGGGGGGGGGGGGGGAGCAATTTGTATTTGTTGCAGTTATAGTTTGTACTATGTTATGACGCACATGATCTTTTAGCTGATAGGGTATGAGTTCCTGTCTTTTTAAAATAGATAAAATGTCAAATATTTTTAAAATTTTTCTTTTAATTAAAGTTACATAACCAACATATTCTTTTCAGAGGAGAAACTTTTTATAATTTGAATAATAATACATAAAAAATTTTTAAAATTGAGAAATTTCATTTATGATACAAAATGAGAAAAATGGATGAAAAAAAATCATAGAACTTTTTTTGGCAATCAAAGGATGATTTTTTTTCCCCTTCTATAAACGGAAATAGAAATGAAAAAAAAAACCCCCTTAAATTTTCATGAAATTTTCCCCTTTTTAAATTTTTTTTTAAATTATTTTATTTCTAAAACCCCGGCCCATCTATCTTAATTAGTATTAGTATAATTCAATTTGGAACAGAAGTTAAAGGAAAGAAGGGGTTTGTAGGAACAAAACTATAAAATATTTAATTGAGCAATTTTCATTTATTTTACAAAAGAGTTAAATGGAAAAAAAAAATAATAATGGTAAACCTTTTCTCAAAAAAGCTTTAGGGTTGTTTGGTGGTAGGGAAAAGGGGCGAAGGAAAAAGAAAAAGTTTTTGTTTTCTTAAAAATGCCCAAAACCATTTTTTTTTTCAAAAGTTAGTGTTCTTTTTTAAAAGGCATTTGTTTTTTTTGACCCCTCGCTTCAACTTTTTACTTAAAACCCCAAATTTGGATTCAGTCAAAAAAAATGTGTAAAACCCCATTAATCAAACCAAAAATGGGTTTTTCTATAATACTCAAAATTTGCTGCTTGACGGGACTTATCTTTAAACAACTCGCTTTTTCCTTTCACCACTTCGCCACATAAATAAAAACTTAAGATTTAGCCCACATAACGTGTTTTTTTTGGGATAATTAAAATTTTAAACAACCATGAAATGTGGTTCAAAAATTGAATTTTTTTTTCTCTGACCCGTATTTTTTAAAAATTTTGGGGGTTTTTTTGAGGGCAGGTCACCAGATGGTTTTTTTTAAAATTGGATTATTTAAAAAAAAAAATAAAAAAAACTACCACAAGATTTGTGGTTTAATTTTATAACCTAGTCCCTTGCTCCCAAGGAGAAGGGTGGCCCCCCATTTCCCATTCTGCAGAGCGTCGTCGCTGCTTTATCTATGTGCATGGGTTTTCCCTAGGCGCATTGGTTGGGTGGGTTTTAAATATGAATAGGGTTAATTTAATTGTGTGTTTGTTTTGAAAGAATAGAAGGCGCTTGAAACAATCTGGTTATGGCGTAAAAGAGAAAAAAGAAAAAAGTGGAATTATTTAAAAATGATTCACTACAATGTACTTAGTTTGAGATACCTAAATGACCTAATCATAGGTCCCCATCATAATAATCAAATGTTTAAAAATTTTTGTGTAAAAAAAAATTTATAAAACGCAAAAACGAGAGGTGATTACAAGTAAAAATTAATCATCTCATCCTTGAATTTTTTTAATTGGGGGGGGGGGGGGGGGGGGGGAGAATTGTATTGTTGCAGTTTTTTTATTTTGTACTTTTGTTTGATTTGCCACATGATTTTTTAGCTAAATAGGGTATGAGTTTCCTAGTCAAATTTAAACTAGTTAATGCAAATTTTTGTAAATTTTCTTTCAATTAAAAAGTTTTTCCAAAAATATTTCTATTTCAGAGAGAGAAAAATATTTTAAATTTTGAATAATCAATACATAATTTAATATTATAATTGCGTAATTATTTTTTTGATTAAAAAATTGAAAATGGATGAAAAATATTATTGAACTTTTTTCGAAAATTTAAAGGTGATTTTGTAACTTCTAAAAAGGGGGAATAGAAATGAAAACAAAACCCTATGAAATCCTATGAAATTTATCCCTGAAAAATTAATTTTTTAAATTTTTCTATTTCAAAAAACCCGGGCATTATTTAATTAGTATTTATCATTCAATTTGAAAAAAAGTTGTTTAGAAAGAACGGGATTTGATAGATCAAATAATTTTAAAATATTTAATTGACGCAATTTCATTTTATTTTAACAAAATGAGATTAATGGATGAAAATAATAAAAATGGTAAACCCTTTTTCCCTCAAAACGCTTTAGGGTTGTTTTGGTGGTATGGAGAAGGCGATGGAAAAAAAAAAAAAGTTTTTGTTTTCTTAAAAATTTGACAAAACCATTTTTTTTTTGCTTTGTGTTCTTACTTAAAAAACGGATTTGTTATTTTTGAACTCGCTTTCAACTTTTTACTTCACCAAATTTTGGGTTTTCAGTCAATAAAAATGTTCAAATCCAAAATCAAAACCCCTTAAAATTTTGGGGTTTTTTATAATTCAAATGTTGCTGTTGGGGCTTTCTTTTAAAAACAGCGTTTTACTTTCCCCACTTCGCCACGATAAATCAAACTTAAGTTTAGCCCCAACCGTGTGTAATTAAAATTTAAAACAAAAACTAAAATGGGGTTCAAAAATTGAACTTTTTCTCTGACCGTTAAAATTTAAAAAAATTGTGAGGGTTTGAGGGGGCAGGTCCCAGATGGTATTGAAAAAAATTGGATTATTTAAAACAAAAAAAATACAAAATACATCCCCAAAAAGATTTGTGGGGGTTAATTTTAGTAACCTAGTCCCTTGCTCCCTAAGGGTCCAAGGTGGGCCACCCTTTCCCCATCTCTAGCGAGCGTCCGTCGCTGTTTTATCTATGTGTGTGGCCCCCCTGGCAGCTTTGGGTTTTTGGGGTTTTTAATACTATGAATTAAATTTAATTTACTTTGTTGTTTTTTTTTGAAAAAATAAAAGGCGTTGAAACACATCTAGGTCATATCAGCGCCAGTAAAAGAGAAAGTAAGACAAAAGGGGAATTTTCAAATTGATTATATCAATTACTTTTTTTGAGATCACCTACATGAAAATCATAGGTCCCATCATTTCACTCAAAGTTTACAAATCATATGTTTTTAAAAAAATTTTTTAAAAAAAGAATAACAGAGGGTGTTTACAAAAAAAATATATCATCTCATCCATGAATTTTTAAACGGGGGGGGGGGGGGGGGGGAAAAATTTGTTTGTTGAAGTTTTAGTTTGTACTATGTTTTGACTGCCATGATCTTTTGCTAAAATCAGGGTTGAGTTTCTGTCTAAAAAACTAGATTAAAATGTCAAATAGTTTAAATTTTACTTTGTAATTAAAGTTACAAAACAACATAATTCTATTTCAGAGAGAGACAATATTTTATAATTCATGTAATCAATAAAAAATAATATTATAATTGGTAATTATCTTATATGAACAAAAGAGTTGAATGGAAAAAAAAATTTCATAAAAATTTTGTCAAAAATTTAAAGGATGTTTTGTACAGCTTCTAAAAAACGGTAATAAAATGCAAAAAAAAACCCCTATGAAATTTTTGAAATGATACCTGATAAAAAAATTTTTTAAATTTTTTTATTTCAAAAACCGGCCATATATTTTTTTTTATATTAGTATATTAATTTGGAACAAAAAATTTGATGGGAAAAGAAGGGATTTGATAAAATTCAATTATATAATATTATATTGCGCAATTTTCTTTATGATACAAAATGGATTAATGGTTTGAAAAAAATAATAATGGTGAACCTTTCCTCAAAAAAAAGTTTTAGGGTTGATTGGCTGGTATGGAGAGGCGAATGGAAGAAAAAAAAATTTTTGTTTTTTTTAAAATGACAAAAACCATTTTATCATGCATAAGTGTTCATTACTTTAAAACGGTTTTTGTTATTTTGACATCGTTTTCAACTTTTTATTAACATCAATTTTGGGATTCGCCCAAAAAAAAAGGTCATATCCATTAATCAAACCTTAAATGAGGTTTCTTCTTAATAATCAAAATGTTAGCATGCTTGACGGGACTTATCAAAACCCAAAAACCTTTTCCTTTCACCACTTCAGCCACGATAACATAAAACTTAAGATTTAGCCAAATAACCGTGTGAATTCAAATTAAAAAAAACCTGAAATGGGGTTTCAAAAATTGAACTTTTTCTCTATCGTAATTAAAAAATTGTGAGGGTTTTGTGGAAGGTACCGTGGTTTTTGAATTTTGGATTTTTTTAAAAACAAAAAAACAATACAAATACAGTCCCCAAAGATTTGTGGTTTTAAATTTAGTCCTTTTGTCCCTTGCTCCCTGGGGTCCAAGGGTGGCACCATTTCCCCCCTCTCTAGCGGGGGCCCGTCGCTGCTTTATCAAATGTATGGGTCTTTCCAAGGCGCTTTTGGTTGTGAGGTTATATTAAATTATGATTTAAAGTTACTTGTTGTTTTGTTTTGAAAAAATAAAAGGGCGCTTAAAAACCATCTAGGTTATCAGCCCCGTAAAAGGAAAGTAAGCAAAGGGGAATTATTTCAATTGATTTATATCAATTCTTATTTTTGAGATCACCTAAAATGACCAAAACATGGCCCCCCACTAAAATTAACTCAAAGTTTACAAACATTGTGAAAAAAAAATTTTTTAAAAACGAAAAGAGAGGTGATTTACAAGTAAAATATATCATTTTATTCTGATTTTTAAAATTTTGGGGGGGGGGGGGGGGGGGGGCGATTGTATTGTTGAAAGTTATGTTTTACTTTTTATGATCCCCCACAGATCTTTTAGCTAAATAGGTTAGGTTTTCCGTCTAATTAAATAGTATAATTAAATTATTTTTTTAAATTTTACTTTCGTAATTAAAGTTCATAACACAACAAAATTCTTTTCAGGAGAGAAAACTATTTTATAATTCTGAATAATCAATCATAAAAAATATTTTTAATTGAGTAATTTCTTATATGATACAAAATGAGGATGGATGAAAAAAAAATATAAAACTTTTTTTGGAAAATCAAGGTTGATTTTGAAAAGCTTCTAAAAACGGGTAATGAAATGAAAAAAAACCCTATGAAATCAGATTTTGTTTAACCCTGATAAATTTTTTTTTAAAATTATTTCTATTTCTAAAACCCGGCCCCCAATATTTAAATTTTAGTTTGTATCATTCAATTGGGAAAACAGAAGTTTTAGGAAAGACGGGATTTGATGGAATCAATTTTTATTTTTATAATTGACGCAATTATCTTTATGATAAAATGAGATTAATGGTGAAAATAATAATGGTGAACTTTTCCTCAAAACAGCTTTTTGGGTGTTTTGGCTGGTAGGGGAAGGGCGAAGGGAAAAAAGAAAAATTTTTGTTTTTTTGAAAATGACAAAACCATTTTTATAAGCTTAAGTTTTCATTACTTTAAACGGATTTGTTTTTTTGCACTCGCTTTCAACTTTTTTATTTAAATTTTTAAAAACTTTGGTTCGTCACATAAAAATTGTCATTCCTTAAAAAACCCAAAAAGAGGTTTTCTTTATAATACATAAAAAAGTTAGATGTTTTGCGGGATTAATCATTAAACAACACGCGTTTTCACTTTCCCACTTCAGCCCGATAAAAAAAATTAAGATTTCCCAAACCATAACCGGTGATAATTCAAATTAAAAAACCCATGAAATGTGGTTAAAAAATTGAACTTTTTCTCTGATCCGATAAAATTTAAAAAATTGTGGGGGTTTTGGGGAGGTCACCAGAGGTATTGAAAAAAAAATTGGGGGGTTTTTTTAAAACAAAAACAATACAAAATACGTACCTCAAGATTTGTGGTGTTAATATTAGAAAATTTTTTGTCCCTTGCTCCCTAAGGGTAAAGGGTGGCCACCCACTTTTCCCCTCTCTGCGAGGCCCGTCCCCTGCTTTATTCTGTGATGGGGTCTTTCCCTAGGCACATGGTTAGTGAGGTTATATATGAATATGATTTAAAATTTCATTGTTGTGTTTGTTTTGAAAGAATAAAAGGCGCTTGAAACACTCTAGGTCTTCGCGCAGAAAAGAGAAAGTAAGAAAAAGTGGTTTTATTTAAATTGATTCTATCTTGTCTTAGTTTGAGATCACCTAAATGACCAAAACCCATAGGTCCCCCACTCATAATAAAAAAATGTTTACAAAATTTGTGTAAAACAAAATTTATAAAACGCAAAAACAGAGGGGAAATTTACAAGTAAAAATATCATCTCATCCATAAATTTTTAAAACTGGGGGGGGGGGGGGGGGGGGGCAATTGTATTGTTGCAAGTTATGTTTGTCTTGTTATGACTCCCAAATGTCTTTTTGGAATAGGGTATGAGTTTCCTGTCTAATAAACTAGTTTAATGCAAAATGTTGAAAAATTTTATTTTGTAATTAAATTTA
Organism: Berghia stephanieae; assembly: GCF_034508935.2. Classification (NCBI taxonomy): domain Eukaryota; kingdom Metazoa; phylum Mollusca; class Gastropoda; order Nudibranchia; family Aeolidiidae; genus Berghia; species Berghia stephanieae. The sequence continues at coordinate 4,262 of NW_027623811.1, read as the reverse complement.
CATAAAAAAAATTTATTTCAGAGAGAGAAAAACTTTTTATTTCGAATTTTCAAACATAAAAAATATTAAAATTGACGTAATTATCATTATTGATACAAAAAGAGAATGGATGAAAAATTAATCTAAACTTTTGTCGCAATCAAAGGTGATTTTGTAATTTCTAAAAACGGTAATAGAAATGAAAAACAAAACCCCTAGAAATCCAGAAAATTTTCCCCTGATAAATAATTTTTTAAATTATTTCTATTTCTAAAACCGGGCCATCTATTTTAATTAGTATTTTTCATTCAATTTGGAACAGAAGTTAAAGGGAAAAAAAGGGATTTGATGGGATCAATAAATTATATTTTTAATTGCCCCCAATTATCTTATATGATAAAAAATTGAGATTATGGTGAAAATTTATAGGTGAATTTTTCCCTCAAAAAAGCTTTGGTTGATTTGGCGGGTTTTATGGGAAGGCAAAGGAAGAGAAAAGTTTTTGTTTTCTGAAAATGAAAAAAACCATTTTTATAAAAGCATAAGTTTTATTACTTTAAAACGGCTTTTGTTATTTTTGGGACACTCGTTTTCACACTTTTTATTTAAACCCCAACTTTGGATTCAGTAAAATAAAAATGTGCAATCCTTTAAATCAAACCAAAAATGAGGTTCTTCTATAATACTCAAAATGTTAGCATGTTGACGGGATTTTCCCTTAAAACACGCGTTTTCATTTTACACTTCAGCCACGTAACATAAAAACTAAGATTAGCCAAATAACCGTGGAAATTTTTAAAAAAAATTAAACAAACCCATAAAATTTGGGGTTAAAAAATTGACTTTTTCTCTGACCCGTTTAAATTTAAAAAATTGTTGGGGTTTTAGGGCAGGACCAGGGTATTGAATAAATTGGATTTTTTAAAAAACAAAAACTTTTAAAATACAGTCCCAAAGTTTTTTGGTTTTATTATTGTAACCTAGTCCCTTGTCCCAAAGGGCCCCAAGGGTGGCCACCCCCTTTTCCCATCTCTAGCAGGCGTCCGCCCCCGCTTGCTTATTCTGTGCATGTGGTTTTTCCCCCTGGCACATTGGTTAGTGGGTTATATATGAATATGGGGTTAATTACTTTGTTGTGTTTGTTTTGAAAAATAAAAGGGCGTTAAAAACACTCTAGGTATATCAGCGCCAGTAAAGAGAAAGAAGACTAAGTGGAATTTTTCAAATTGTTCTTTACATTTACTTGTTTGGTCACCAAAATGCCCTAATAGGGGCCCCCCCACTCATAATCACTCAAATGTTTACAAACATATGTGTAAAAAAAATTTTTAAAAAAGCTAACGGAGGTGATTTACAAGAAAATATATATCTAATTCATAAATTTTTTAAAACTGGGGGGGGGGGGGGGGGGAGCGTTGTATTGTTGCAAGTTTTAGTTTGTATTTGTTATGTTGCCATGATTTTTTAGCTGAATGGGTAGGGTTTTCTGTCAATAAAAACTTTGATAAATGAAAATTTTTTAAAAATTTTTTACTTTCGAATTAAAAGTTAATAAACCATTTTCTATTTAGGGAGACAACATTTTAAAATTTTAGAATAATAATACTAAAATTATTTAATTGACGTAATTATATTATATGATACAAAGAGTGAATGGATGAAAAAAAATTTCATAAAATTTTTTTGGAAATCAAAGGATGTTTTTGAAAGCTTCTATAAACGGTAATGAAATGCAAAACAAAACCCTATGAAATCCTTGAAATTGTATCCCTGTAAATTAATTTTTAAATTTTTTCTTTTTAAAACCGGGCATCTATTTAAATTTTATTAGTACATTCAAATTTGGAACAGAGTTGATGGAAAGAACGGGATTTGATGGAAATTAATACTTAATAATATTAAAATTGACGCAATTATATTATTGATACAAAATGGATTAATGGATAAAAAAAATAAATGGTAACCCTTTTCCAAAAACGCTTTAGGGTTGATTTGGTGGTAGGGAGAAGAGCGAATGGAAGAAAAAAGTTTTTTTTTTCTTAAAAATGAAAAAAACCATTTTTCAAAAGCATAATGTTATTATTTAAACGGATTTGTTATTTTTGACCCCGTTTCAATTTTTTACTTAAATCCCTTTGGATTCAGTAATAAAAATGTGCATACCATTAATAAAACCCCATAAATGAGGTTTCTTTATAATACATAAAAATGTTAGCTGCTTGAGGGATTAAATTTTTAACAAACCTTTTCACTTTCACCACTTCGCCACGATAACATAAAATTAAAAGTTTTTGCCAATTAAACCTGTGATAATTCAATTAAACAAACCATAAAATGGGGTTTAAAAAAATTAAACTTTTTCTTGATCCGATTAATTAAAAATTGTGGGGGTTTTTTTGAGTGGGGTCCCAGATGGTATTGAATAAAATTGGATTTTTTTAAAAACAAAAAACAATAAAAAAATCAGTCCCCAAAAGAAATTTGGGGGTTTTTAAATATTAGTAACCTAGCCCTTTTGTCCCTAAGGAGTCCAAGGGGGGCCCACCCACTTTCCCACTCTTAGAAAGGGCCCGTCGCTTTTTTTTTTTATGTGCATGTGGTCTTTTCCCTAGGCGTTTGGTAGTGGGTTTTTATGAATATGATTTAAAGTTACATTGTTGTGTTTGTTTTGAAAAAATAGAAGGGTTTTTAAAAACACATTAGGTTATCAGCCCAGTAAAAAGGAAAAAAGGGAAGACAAAGGGGAATTTTTTAAAATTACACTATAAATGTACTTGTTTGAGTCACCAAATGCTTTTCATAGGTCCCCACCAAAATACATCAAATGTTTAAAAATATATGTGTAAAACAAAATTTATACAACGCATAACGGGGAGGGATTTACAAGTAAAATTTATTCATCTCATGAATTTTTAAACTGGGGGGGGGGGGGGGGGGGGAAGATTGATTGTTGCAATTTATAGTTTGTACTTTGTTTACTGCCACAGATTTTTTAGTAAATCAGGGTATGAGTTTCCTAGTCAAATTTAATAGATTATGTCAAATTGTTGAAAATTTTATTTGTAATTACAATTACATAACACAACATAATTTATTTCAGAGAGAGAAATATTTTTAATTCTGAATAATCAATACATAAAAAAATTTTTAAAATTTGACGAAATTTTCATTATTGTACAAAATGGGAATGGATGAAAAAAAAATCAAGAATTTTGTGGCAAATTAAGGATGATTTTGTAAGTTCTAAAAAACGGTAATAGAAATGCAAAAAAAAAACCCTAAAAACCCTATAAAATTGTTTCCCCTGATAAATAATTTTTTAAAATTATTTCTTTTTTCTAAAAACCCGGGCCATCATATTTAATTTTATATTAGTATATTAAAAATTTGGAACAGGTTGTGGAAAGAAGGGATTTGATAGGAATCAATACATATATAATTTAAAATTTGACGCAATATCTTTTTTGTTTAAAAAATGAGTTTTTAGGGGTGAAAAAAAAATAATGGTAACCCTTTTTCCCTAAAAAACGTTTTTAGGGGTTGTTTGGCTGGTAGGGAAAAGAAGGCGAAGGAATGAAGAAAAAGTTTTGTTTTCTTGATAAATAAACAAACCTTTTATCTTTTGCATAAGTGTTATTATTTTTTCAACGGTTTGGGTTATTTTGACCCCGTTTTCACCTTTTTACTTAAATCAACTTTGGATTCAGTCAATAAAAAAATGTGTCTACCCAAAAATCAACCATAAATGAGGTTTCTTCTATTAAAATAAAATGTTAGCATGTTTGACGGGATTTCTTTTTAACAACCGCGTTTTCACTTTCCCCCTTTCACCCCACGAAACAAAAAAATTTAAATTTACCCAAAAAAACTTGTGATAAAAAAATTAAAAACCTGAAATGTGGTTCAAAAATTGAACTTTTCTCTGATCCGATATAATTAAAAAATTGTGAGGGTTTTGAGTGGCGGGGTCACCAGATGGTTTTGGGAATAAAATTGGATTATTTTAAACAAAAACAATCAAAATACAGTACCACAAGTATTTGTGGTGTTTATTTTGTAACCTAGCCCCTTGCTCCTAAGGAGTCCAAGGGTGGCCACCCACTTTCCCACTCTTAGCGAGCGCCCGTCGCTGCTTTATCTACTGTGCATGTGGTCTTTCCCTAGGCAGCATTGGTTAGTGAGGTTATACTTGAATATGGTTAAGTTACATTGTTGTGTTTGTTTTGAAAGAATAGAAGGCGCTTGAAACACCATCTAGGTCATATCAGCGCCAGTAAAAAAAG
>NW_027623810.1:0-9268 GCF_034508935.2 Berghia stephanieae | reverse complement strand
CTGTTTTTTTTTTAAACAATCACACACAAATGCTGTCACGGGGGGTTTGATGATCCATCGCTACATCACACACAATAAAAGATTTTTTTTGGGTTAAAATAAAATCACAGCTTTGCCTTCGGAAAAAAAACGTCCAAACACATAAAACTGTTGTAATCTTAAACGTTTATAGTCGGGTTTAAATACAGTTTAGTGGAATTACCATAAAACATGGAGGCAAAAAAAACCAAAAAAAAAAATAAAAAAACCGGTGACTTTTATTTTTCGTTCTATCTATATATTTTCAGCGACAAACGTTAGAACTTTAATAAGTTTTACCATTTTAAAGGCCCTTAAAAGATAAATCACACGCTACTGCAAACTCGGAAAATTTGTATCTATAAAAAGTAAGATGTTTTGGGCAGATGACGTCAACTCACCTTTGTTATTTTTTTTTTGGGCCATCCCGTTTGTGGTTTTTCTCACTAAACTTTTTAACCAGATATAAAAGTTCATTTTTTCACAGATTTTTGTGGGGTTGGCCCCTTATCCCCGGGATGGCAATGTTTGAACCCTTTGGGGCCAAGCGCATTCTATCTATACAACATTGTCATCCTGAAGTATAACGGACCAACACACAAAACTCTGTGTAACCAGAACTTTTTTATCCGGATAATCGTTTTTAGTGAAATCACTCATAAACGCGGTGGCAAAAAAAAAAACAATAACAAAGACCTAGTGATTTAACTTTGAACTATCTTTTTAAAATTTTCCAGGTGCCGGGTCATTGGGCCCACAATGAAAAATTTGCTAAAAATAACCAACATAGTAAAGAGAGTTTTCAGTTTGAAAAATACCCAAACGCCACAATTTGTCTTTTTGTTATTCAGCGTTTTTGAACTTTCATAAAAACAAAGGCGTGTTTACATTTTTTTTTTTTTTTGGGGGAAAAGTCCCAAACGTTGTCAGCAACAAAAATGTGAAATACTGGTTGGACGAAAACATGAATAAAATCGCCCATTAAAATAATTCAACTGTATCATCATACAATAAGTTATCATGCAAAGGCAAATTAAATCTCTTTCTTTTAAAAAGACGAATTTGAGTCCTCAGTCTTTGTTATTGTTTATTGTTTTTGTTGTTGTTATTTGTTTTTTTTTTGTTTTTTTTTTTTTTTTTTGTTTTTTTTTTTTTTTTTTTTTTTTTTTTTTTTTTTTGTTTTTGTTTTTTTTGCCATCCTGTTATGAAAATTTTTTACTAAACTTTTTTAACCAAACTGAAACTTTCAATGTAACATAGTTTTGGTGTTTGACGTTTTTTTCCGGAAATCGTGTTGTGAGTTTTTTACCCAAGGGCCGCATCAAAAATAAATGAAATACGTCATTTAGTTTTTTTTTTTTTTTTTTTTTTTTTTTTTTTTTTTAATTTTTTGCCATCCGTGTTAGATATCTGAGTTATTAGATCTGACGGAAAGTATTTTTTCGATGACTTCAAAATTTTGGCAACGATAGTATTTTTCTGTTTCACGCTTTAGAAACCGGATAAACGCCGGGCCTGGGGGATCAATGGCCTAAAGGACGTGTATGTAAAGGTTGTTGTTGGCTTAGGACCACTTTCAAAAGGAAATTTAAAACTCTTCAGTTGATAAGCTCAAAAAGATAGAATGAAATAAAAGACTCAACCCTTTGTTATTGTTTTTGCCACCGCGTTTGGAGGTTTCCCTTTAACTGTATTAACCGACATAAATGTTCATGTTACCAGATTTTGTGTGTTGGTCGTTTCTTGGGAGGGCAATTTTTGAGCTTTCTTAGCCAAGCGCTACTACAAATAAAAAGTTTATAAAAATTTTTTATGGGGTTAAAAGTTCGAAGATACGTCACTAGGTCTTTGTTATTTTTTTTGGGGGCCCTCCGCTTTTGTGAGAATGCCACTGAACTGTAAAAAACCTGACATAAATAGTTCAAAGATGACGTCCCCCAGGCCTTTGTTATTGTTTTTTGCCATCCGCGTTTTTTGGTTGTTCTCACTAAATGTATTAACCCCCATATAAAAGTTCTGGTTACACAGTTTTGGTGTTGGTCCTTATACTTCCGGGTGGGAATGTTTGAATTCCTTTTGGCCAAGCCATTTACCTATAAACGTTAATGGATCAAAAATTTTTTTGTTTTCCGAGAGCTTATTAACTGAGTAACGACAAACCATTGTCTGTCTTTCTTAAACCTCCATTTCATTATTTTCCTGATAATCAATGCGAACTGTTTTCTTCTTTTCACCAAGGACCCGAAAACGATAAGGGAGGGGGAAAAGAAAAAAAAAACGATTTCTTTAAACCCCTGTCTTTCGTTTTTGGGAAATTTGAACTTTTGTTTCCCCCATTCATCCCAGGCTTGTCCCGCTAGGGGGCGATCTAATTTAGTTTTCGTCCAACCCAGTCATCAATCACATGTTTGTCGCTGTCCAAGATTGGATGCTTCATTCAAATGTAAACCCTGTTTTGTTTTTTTTGTTGCTTTAGGTCTCTTCCAACACAATTGGGGTTATATGAGGGGACCCCTGAAACAAAAAAAAAAACAAGCAACTAACAAAAATGAAAAATGTAATAAAAATCTAACCTAAAGATATCATAAGCAAATTTAAATAACCAAAAACAAACAGGCAGAAATTTTTACGGGAAAAAAAAAAATACCCCCGTAAAAAATACAATCAAAAACCCAAAAAGAAGCGGGTGGCTAGTAAAGAAAGAAGAAACACATCACTATCGATCGCCCCCATGCAAACATAAAGGTAATGATTCAAGGGTGATGCCCCACCCAAACCACCCGCACGCTGTTTTTTTTTGAAAATTGTACACATATTCATGTGTCAATCTGAACAAAATACCAATTTGTGATTTTAGATATTTTTTAAAACTTTGAATCTTTTCACTATGTAGGTCATTTTGAGCACCTTTGCAAAGGCCAAGACCTCGAGCCATGGAAATGAATTAGATCATGCCCCCTTGGGAACGGCCCGGAATTCCGAAAAACAGATAGAAGCGCTTGGCCAAATATTCACAACATTGCCATCGGGAAGATAAAGACCAACACACAAACTCGTGTAAACCATGAACTTTTTTAGTCTCGTTAATAAGTTTAGGAGGACAACTCACAAACGCGGATGGAAAAACATAAAAAAGGGCCCCGGGTGCGTCACTGCAAACTATCATAATAGTTCGAAGAGCGGTTTTTTTGTTTTTTTTTTTTTTTACCACCCCCTTTTTTTATGATTTAAACTCCTAAAATAATTAACCCGACAAAAACGTTTATGGTCACACGTTTTGTGTGTTGGCCGTTATATTTCCGGGGATGGAAAGGTTTTTATGGCTTCTTAGCCAAGCGCATACTATCTATAGATGCTGGCTCATAAACCCCCAAACACTGCAACCCCAAAATATAAAAGCCAACACACAAAAAAATCGCACCCTTGAACTTTTTCGAGTCTGGTTAATAGATAGTATCCCCGGGGCTTAGAAGCTCATAATTTGCCCCGGAAGTAAAAGGGGACCAACCACAAAACTGTTTTACCCATGAACGTTTATAGTCTTTTAATACAGTTCAGTACCTTTTACTCAAAAACGCAATGGCAAAAAACAATAACAAAGCCCCTGATGACGTCATTTTCGAACTATCTTCCTTTTGGTGGAATTACTCTTTAACTTGGATGGCAAAAAACAATATAAAAAGACCAAAGGGATCAAATTTCGCTCTTCAATTACTGAAAGCGGGTCGTTGCCAGATATTGCAAACTGTGTTCACCAACTGAACTTACTTTATTTGCCCAGAATCCTTCCTGCCTGTTCTAATATTATGGGGTTTTTTTTACCCAAAACAGGGTGTGTGTGGAGAAAGAGACCTCTTGGGTTTGGGCACAAGGTTTATTAACACAATGACTACCCGGCATGACCAACAAATGAAGGGGGTCGAGCGAGCGACACGTTTATAGGTTTTACGTGGGAATGGAAATAGACTATTTCTCACCCTTTCAAATAAATTAAATTTTGATAGAATGGAGTGACGTCACCAAACCTTTGTTATTTATTTTGCCATCGCGTTTGGAGTGATTCCCTAAACGTATTTTTGTATAAACATTCAAGGTTTAAAAATATCACTTGGCTAAGAAAATTCACAACATTGCCCTCCGAAGTTAACGGGCCAACAAAAAAACTATGTTAACCTTAAACTTTTATAGTCTTGTTTATACATTTTTAGTTAGAATGGAACTACCCCAAAAACGTGGCTGGAAAAAAAAAAAAACAATAACAAAGACCCGAGGGGAAACTCATTAAATTCTATAATTTTTTCTATTAAAAAAAAAAAATGGGATTGAGGAAAAAACCAATGTTTTAAAGTGGATATGGTCTAGTGGTATAACACTCGCTTCGGATGGAAAGGGCCCATTTTTTGAGCCTCGCTCGGCAAGTTGACCCTTTGGGAAAAGGCTCTCTACCCATTCTCTCACCAACTCAGTTTTTAAAATGAGAACCCGGCTGTTAAAAAAATTGTAATATCGCCTTATAGGGTATGTTTTTTAATGTTTTAAAATTTTTGGATGGTTTTTTTGTTTGGGTTTGTGGTTTGGTTGTTTTATTTTGTTTTTAAATTTTAAATGTAAATTATCCCCAAAAAAAAAAAAAAAAAATTTTTTTCAACAAAAAAAGTAAAGAATTTTGGGGGGGGGGGGGGGGGGGAAATGAGAGGGGGGGGGGAGGGAGCATGAAAAGAGAAGAGAGAAAAAGAGAGGGAGAAAGGGAAGAAGGGTGGGGGGGAAGAAAGAGGGGACAGAAAAGAGAGAGAGAGAGAGAAGGGGGTGAAGAAAAGAGGGCGAGTGGGGGGGGGGGGGGAAGAGAACAATGAAACAGAGAGGAATAATATATGAAAAGTGTTGGACAATGGAGAAAAAGAGACACAGAAAAGAAAAGAGAGAGAAAAGGGGAAAAAAGAGAGAGAGGGAAAATGTAAACAGAGAGGAAATAATATATGAAGAGAGTGTTGGACAATGAAAAAGAGACACAGAGAGAGAAAGAGAGAGAGAAGAGAGAGAGAAGAAAAGAGAGGAGATAAAAAGAAAAAGGGGTGGGGAAAGAAGAGAAAGAGAGAGAGAGAGGAGAGGGGAAAAGAGAGAGAGGAGACAGAGAAAAACAGACATAAAAAGAGAGAGAGAAGAGAGACAGAAAAAAGGAGAGAAAGAGAGTGAGGGGAAAAATAGGCAGCCCCGAATTTACCCAACCGCACGTCAAACCGAATCAAGTCAAAATATTTATATGGTTATCGTTAGGGGTTGGATACCTACCCCCCTTCAACTCTGCCTCGGAGGCAAAAAACCCGAGCGATGTTTCACATTTTGAACGAAAAATGGAAGTTTTGAAATCCTGGACGCAGGGGGCCAGATACAAGCGTTTACCTCCCTAAAATTTGGGTTTTAAATATCTGATGTCACGTCGCCCAGCAAGGGCGAATCAAATTTATTTAAAATTTTTTTAAAATTTAAAATAAAAATTTTAATTTTTTAAATTTTTTTTTTTATAATTTTAACCTAGAAAATTTAATAATTAATTTTTTTTTAAAAATAAAAATATTAAAAAATTTAATTATTATTAATAATTTTAAAATTTTACGATTTGTTTTTATTTTTTTTCCCCCCCTTGGTTGTTTTTAAAAAGAAAGTAAAAAGTTTAGGTTCCTTTTGTGGTTTTGTTTTTCCCCCATTTTAAAGTTCCCAACCATTTTATATTAAAATAATTTTTATTAATTTTATTATATATAAAATTTTAATATATAATTATATATTATATTATTTTGTTATATATAATATTAATGAAAAAATTATATATAATATATAAATATATAATATTTTTTTAGTGTTGAATTTTGTTAAATGTGTGGGTACAATCAACGCCCCTGCGTAAGGCATTCATAAGGGGCCATTTTCCTATTTTGGTTTTTCCAACCATCGTTTTCTCAATCTCTTAAATTTGTAAATTTAGAAAAATTTCTTTAATAGTCCCCCAACAGTCTAGTCATTCTCTCGTAATGACCAAGGGAATTAAACTTTTTCTAAATATATGAATAATGGGGGGCGCCCTAAAACTTTTCCCGACGAGCATAAAAGAGTATCCACAGGGGAAAAAAACATAAAATCTGACATGTTTTTGACCTTTTTTACACAAATTTCTGTCACAAGAAAATTCTAGCCAGCATGAAAATAAAAAGTACCATTTTTTTTATAGAACCACGATGGCCCCGTTGCTGGGCGACGTGACATCAGACTATTAATCCAATTCTAGGCGGTCAAAGGCTTTGTTTGGCCACCTGCGCCGGGTATTTCAACACTTCCTTTTTTTACGTTAAACTGTGAAGCCGAAATCGGTTCTTACGCCCCAGATGGCAGAGTTGAAGCGGAGTAGGAAATCCAACCCCCTAATCGAAAACCCCAATATCAATTGATGATGATTCAGTTGAAAGTGCGGTTGGTGTCAAATTCGAGGCTGCCTATTTTCTCCACCTCTCCTCTCTCTCTCTGTCTGTCCTCTGTTCTCTTTCCGCTTCCTCTGTCCCCTCTCTCCTCCTCTCTCCTCTCTCTCTCTCTTGTGTCTCTTATTTCCCCACACTCTCTTCATATATTATTTCTCTCTGTTTACATTCTCTCTCTTCCCTCTCTTCTCCCTTTTGGTTCCTTTATTTTCCCAAAACTCTCTTTATATATTATTTTTTCTCTTGTTTACATTTCTCCTCCCCTATTTTTCTGTTTCTCTATCTCTCTCCCCTATCTTTCCTGTGTCTCCTGTGTCTCTTTTTTCATTTTCCAACACTCTCTTCAAAATTACTCTCTCTCTGTTTACATTGTCCTCTTCCCCCCCCCCCTCTCCTGCCCCCTCTTTTCATTGCACCCCTTCTCTCTCTCCTCTCTCTCCCTTTCCCTCCTCTCTTCCCCCCTCTACCTCTGCTCTCTCTCTCTCTCTTCTTCTCTCCCTTTCTCTCTCTCTCTCTCTCCTTCAAAGCCTCCCCTCCCCCCCCCTCTCCACAGCCCCCCCCCCTTTCCCCCCCAAAAAAGGTTGGCAATTTACTTGTATATCAGTATTAAAAAAATAGTTGATATTTCTTTGATTTGCGAGAATTCTTGCATTGGGGTAAATTAAAAAAAAAACGTAAATTTGAGCTTTTATTAGCGCAATACCCCACTTAACTTCTAAAAGTGCTTAAAGGGGGTCCTGACCAAACACAACATGAAACATTAGACAGACATGACGCCTAAACCGAATTACAATTTTTGTTAACACCCGGGTTCCATTTTACCCTGAGTTCGGTGGAGAATGTGAGTAGAGAGCCTTTTCCAAGGCTCAACTATGCCCCGAGCGGGGCTCGAAACCGTCCTTTCCCAACCAAAAAGGGGTTTTCCCAGCCACTTAATTTTAAAAACATTGGTTTTTATTCCTCAATCCTATTTTTTTTTAATAGAAAAATAATAGAATAAGGGGACGTCACTCGGGTCTTTTTTATTTTTTTTTTTTTTTTTGCCGCCCGTTTGGGAAATTTCAATTCTAATAAAATGTAAAACAAAACTATAAAAGTTTCCCAAATTTTAACCCTAGTTTTTGGGTGTTGGTCCCTTAAAATTCCGGATGGCAATGTTGTGAACTTCTAGCCAAGTGCATACTATCTTAACCTTGAAGTTTATACATTAATACAGTTTAGTGAATCACTCCAAACCGGTGGGGAAAATTAATAACAAGCTGAGTTACTCATTCCTTTATCTATAAATTTTAAGTTTACGTGAAAAGGGTGAGTAACTTGTATATTTAGCATTCCCCGTACAACCCCTTTTAAAGTGTCGCCGCTACGCCACCTTTTATTGATATATGCCGGGAAATCATGTGTTAAAAAAAACCCGTGTGACCCAACCCCAAAGGTCTCTCTTCTCCCACACACACCCTTTTAGGGGTACAAACAAACCCCAAATATTTGAACAGGAAAAGGGAAGGGAATGGTGGGCAAATAAAGTAAGTTCATTTCGGTGAACACAGTTTGCATATATCTGGGACAACGACCCCTTCATAATTTTGATAGAGCGAAGTTGACTCACTTAGGTCTTTGATTTTGTTTTTTTGCCACCCAATTTTAGGAGAATTCTCACCAAAAGGAAAAAGTTCGAAATGACGTCATCAGGTCTTTGTTATTTTTTTTTTGCATCTGCGTTTATGAGTAATGGTCACTAAAACTGATTAACATGACATAAACTTCAGGATCACACATTTTGTGTTTGGGCCGTTAATTTCCGGATGGCAAGTTAGAGCTTCTAAGCCAACGCATACTATCTATTAACCAGACTGAAACGTTCAAGGGTGCGCATTTTTTGTGTGTTGGTCTTTTATATTCCGGGTTGGGGTGTTGGGGGGTTTAAGCACGCTCTATAATAGTATCGCTTGGTAAGAAATCATAACCTTTCCATCCGGAAGTATAAGGACCAACACCAAAACTGTGTGTATCCATAAAAGTTTATAGTCGGGTTTAAATATTTCGTGAGCTTTAATCATAAACAGGGTGGTAAAAAAAAAAACAATAACAAAAACCCCGACTCTTCGAACTATTATAGATATATGCAGTGAGTCACTCAGGCCTTTGTTATTGTTTTTTTCCATCCCCGTTTTTTGATTGTCCTCACTAAACGTATTAACGAAAATAAAAAGTTCATGGTTACACAGAGTTTTGTGTTGGCCTTTATACTTCCCGATGGCATGTTGGAACTACTTTGGCCAAGCCATTCTATCGTTTTTCGGAAATTTCCGGGCCTGTTCCCAAAGGGGGATGATCTATATTACATTCCCTGTGCTCGAGGTCATTGGTCAATTTAAAGTGTCTCAAAAAGACCCACAATGAAAAAATATTCAAAACTTTAAAAATCTAGAATCACATTTGGTATTTTGTTCAATGAACATGAAAAGTTACAATTTTCTAAACAAAACAGCGTGCGGGTGGTTTGGGTGGGAGCATCACCCCTTTAATCTTACCTTTTGTTGGGGATGGGTGTACGATCCGATGTATGTCGTTTCTTTCTCTTTATAGCCTATCCTGCTTCTTTTGGTTTTGATTGATTTTTTACAGGGATTTTTTTTTTTCCTGTAAATCTTTTCCGTTTTTCTTGGTTTTTTTTAATTTAGCTTTTTGATATTTTTGGGTTTTGATTTTGATTTACATTTTTTTCTATTTTTTTTAATTTCTTTTTTTTTTTTTTTTCAGGGGTTCTCTATAATCAA
>NW_027623809.1:0-9269 GCF_034508935.2 Berghia stephanieae | reverse complement strand
GATTACCCAACCAGGTGCTGGGATAAATGAGTAACAGCTCTTCCCACTTTTAAATCGTTCATACGAAAATGATAGGGATTAAAATAGATAAAAGTTTTGCCCAAAACTTTCACCTTTACTTTTCTTCAACACGAAATATATAACGTAAAAAACCACATGTGGAACTGGTTATACCCTGAATAATACGCGGGTTGGGTTTACAGCTTTCGCTATTGTTTTCCAAAATCTTTGAAATTGTCGGATACGCAGAAGGGGGGAAACCCAAAACTATCATATATTCTGCCTTTCCCATCCCGTTAAAATACACAGATACCCAATGTTTTCCGGGACCGGAATCGACTCTGTGTTATAATGTACGCAGCTGTTGACGAGAATTCGGGTTGTTTGGGAAAAAGTCTATCTTTAGGATAAAACACCTCGAAAAATTCGTCTCGCCCTAACGTGTCCGTTTAACATGTTTCGATTTCTACGTTGTTCATGATGAAAAGTCAGTGATCACCTGACGAGTCCCCGGCTCAATTTCTTTTTCACTATCTAATTCGCTGTAACAGAACAAAATGATCGGATCAGCTAGGGGGGTCGAGAATTTAAGTTTAGTCTAAGCGACTCGCTTTTTACCAGTTCAAACTGGTTTCGTTCTAATAGCGATGGTGACAGATCAAAACCAAAAAGGAATACAACCCTGAGAGTAAGCATTAAATCTATTCCATTTCCGGCATCGTTTTTAAACCAGTCCAGCTGCTAGCATAAGACTGTGTAAGCTCTGACATATTGTTTACTACTGAAATTCGGAGTTAGTGCTTTGGACGGTATTGTTTTCCGTTCAAGTACAGGGCTAGATAGGACGATCAAAGTGCTGGAAATAAAAGGATTCTTTTTGTAGTTTCCATTAAAGCTAGTGCTTTCGATTAGACCCAGTACTATCTTAGTCGGGGTTTGCGATAAAAACAAATTATCTTGCACGGCACTTAAATTTCCTTTTTGGAATAGAAAAGGTTTTTATGGACACGCGCTTCATGGGTATTTACAATTGCCCATGTGAAGTGCTTTCTCGTGTGACAGGGCCACGGTGGGTTTTTAATTTAATCTTCCCTAAACATACAACGAAAGGGGTGTGTAATTACATCTTAAACCCCCCAGATCGGTCATGAGATGGAAAGCATCTTTAGACGGGGTAGCCTCAAATTTACATCAACTCATTAATTAGATACCGTTCTTGGATGCATGAAATCTAAATGTAGTTTTCCCATCATATCCATTCTTTACTCTCTTTCACCAGCCTTTCCGTGCATCGAAGCCAGCATTTGTAATCCGTTTTTTCTAGTTTACCCGGGGGGTCCTCGTGAAAAAATTCCATTGTCAGGTGACTCCTTTTCGAACCTTGATCATAATTCAACATTGTTTCTACAAAACTTCTAAAAGGATAAACGTTCTCACTTGACGTCACCAGAACATCTTTCCCAAAGTCATACCCACTTGTGAAAACAAGGCATAAAAACCAGGTGTTAACAGGGGCAAATTGCTATCGGCGTCTAAATATTTCCATCCGGCCTTTATTACTTTAACGCGTCGTGCATTAAATGTGTTATGCAATCCAAGTAGTCTGACGTCCCCCGTGATCGAAAATTCGATCGGACCCCCACTCGACAAAGTAGAGATCGGATGGTATTCCACAAACAAACCATCCTGAACAGCAGTCTGGGTGACGGGTAATGAGAACAGATCGAGTCCGCCCGTGTACACTCTTGCGGAATAGGGATGTAACAAAGCCCTGTAATCACCAAAAATGGGCTTGAGCTACGTTTTCCTACGTCTCTTTCCCGGTCTTTTTTCGTGTCTGAGTAGGTCGTCGTCGTTTTTATACGCCGAGTCATCACGTCCGGGTGGCGGCGGCGGCGGCGGCGATGAAGTTGAAGTCAAACAAACCCACGGCTCTTTGAGTAATCTTTCCCACTCTCCCCCCGCCGCCGGGCGTTTTAAAGCTGTTTTTACATTTTGACGGAAATGACGTCAGATGCTATTTGGGCACCGGTTTTTGGGACCTTCTTTTAATAATGTTTTTGCGCCCGTTTCAAGATGGGAAACAGAGATCTCGCAATACCACCAAAGATACTCCAAGCCCTCGCCCTCTTTGAGTCTTCCACCAACAAACAGGGGTTTTAGACCACGTCCTGCTTGATTACAGTAAAAATCATCGTAACCTTTTTGATTGGATTTGAACACGACCCCTTTTGTCATGACGACTTTTACGAATCGAATCTCTTCTTTCGAAAATAAGTATCACGATAGACTTCCCTGAAGCAAATGTCAAAGGTTTCGCCTTTGTCGTTGGTTTTAAAAGGATTTCAACCGTGTCAAAATTAAATAGTATGAGAGGAACATAGTTAGGTTTCTCAAAATATGATGAACTATGCTTTGCTTCTATTTCCGCTCGGTACGCATCTCAAAGAGGTTACGACGCTATCCCAACTATTCTAGGTTGAACGAGGTTGCAATAAAACGTATACTGCTTCGAATCCGACGTTTGATGTAATGGCCTTTCACTCGACACAGACGTGGACCGTATAAATAATGATTTGGAATATTCAAGAGATTGCTCAATGTCGAACTCAAGTGGCAAAAAAGTTCCTTCCCTTTTATACCCTTATCAATTACTCTGGCGAGTTGCACGGTCGTAATAAAATTTGATAAACCTCATGCTTCTTTTTATTTCTTCTTATATGAGTCATCATCGTTTTAACCAGTTCATCCGGGGGACTCGTATTAAACCCGTTTGGGGTGAGTACGGTATCTTGTTCGCTGTCGTTATAACTCTAAACTCGAAAAATGCTTCATTCTCAAGGATGTTGTTATACGTGTTACTGAATAATATTTCTGTTTAAAACCCGACTTCGTTTTCTTCGAAAAATCCAACACTCTGGGTAGGTTTTGTAAAATAATGCCCTGGAGAATTATTCGGAAATAGCTCATGCGCATTAGAAGGTAAGACTAAATAAAAACATGATTAAACTCGTTTATTCAGTGTTGGATTTGGAAGAACGTAACGAGACAAACACTTAGAATGCTACCCATAGTCTGTCTGTTTCTCCGTCACGCGTCAAG
This sequence comes from Berghia stephanieae, assembly GCF_034508935.2. Lineage (NCBI taxonomy): Eukaryota > Metazoa > Mollusca > Gastropoda > Nudibranchia > Aeolidiidae > Berghia > Berghia stephanieae. The sequence goes on along the minus strand of NW_027623809.1, from coordinate 6,167 downwards.
TTATATAATGATACAGACACAACAATCGACAAAATCATCATCTGACACAAGAACCACGATCTCCCCTCGGGGACTCGTTTCCCAAACATAGACCAATAAGATGAAATTTCTGTTGGAATTATTACTTTCACTTTCGGACCCTTTCCCTTTTGGGAAAATTAAAAAAAAAAAAATTTAAAAAAAAAAATTAAATAAAAAACAAAAAAAAAAAAAACAACAAAAAAAAAAAAAAAACAAAAAACAAGGTTTGATAATTAATTGTAAACACGAAGATAAGACTTTGGTATCCAAGAGTTAAATGATGATCGTAACCGACCCACTTCACCAAAAGTTCTTGTCCGCTTTTACGCTTATCCAAGACGGTCTCAATTCTGTAGATTTCTTTTGCACCAACTTTTTGCAGTTCTTGTTTATAGAAGCTCCGCGCACGCATTCGTTCTGATCGTCTGTAATTGGTAGGTTCTAGGTGTTGTTGAAATGGATTTTGTCACTGTAAATAACTCTTCGGTCCAAGAGGGTAGGTAGCCCTTTTAAACAGTCGCCTACTTTTACTTATTCTCACACGATCGCGATCAAAAGTTTTGCACTAGTTTTCTTTTTAGGTCGATCATCCAATACAATGTGTTCCTACGTCCCTTGATTTTTCTCTGTTACGTCAACAGGGCGTAACTTGATACTCTATGATAAGAATGATTATAACTTTTCACTACTTTGGGTAATACGTCTTTGAATCGAGGAGAGTTCTGACGAGTAAACACACGCCACAGTTTTTCTTGAGAGTCCTATTGAATCGTTCAACTACCGCAGCTTTAATATCCTCGTTCTCAGTAGTAAAGAAATCAATCCCATTCCGCTTCAGAAATTGCTGAAAGCTTTATTGACAAATTCGAGGCCTTTGTCGGTTTGGAGCCGGATTGTTTTTTCGACCAGACTCTAAATAGTCCTGAAAGCATCTTTTAACGTTTCTCCCGTTTTGTCTTTTATAGGAACAGCCCACGCAAACTTGCTGAAGACATCGATACACGTCAAAATGTATCTGTACCGTCATTGTACGATTTCAATTGTTGAACATCAATGAGATCAGCCTGCCATTGATGGTCTATTCCACCTACAAATAATCCGTCGACGCGGAAATTTGTAACGAACGGGTTTATGAAGGGTGTATGCGTCTTGATGGGGAAAGGGCCAAGAGCTGACGAAGTTTTTTTAAGTTTCGTAGATTTCTTTAACGGTTTAATCCGCCTAAGACCGGTTGATTGGTTGAAATTAGCGAGGCGGGGTTTTTTTTATCCCCTTTATTTAAATGGCCCAGGCAGTTTTCTCTTTTTAAACCCTTTTCAAAAATTCCCGACGGCTTTGTCTAATTAGCCCCCCTGCCGCTGCCCCGATGAGATCACGGGGGGACTTTTGGTTCCGCGAGGAGAAAATTTTCCCCCCTTCAGGGTTGACGGGAATTTTTTTGCGGATTTGCGTCTTGATAGATAAAGAAGTTTGAATTTGGGGTGATTTACGCGTTTTTTTAATTCCCCCCTTGGGTTTTTCAAGTCTGTGTGTTTTTGAGATAACCAATAATCTCCCCGTTTTTTTTAAAAAAATAGGCCCGCTTAAATAATATTTTTTAAAGTGTCGTGTTTTTTGGGGTGGGTTGTTCTTTTTTGATTGGGATTGGTTTAGTTCCATTTGAGGATTTTCATTTTTCCGCTTTAAAAATTTTCCCAAGCACTTTTGATCAATTTGTTTTTTCGATTGAGTTATATCTTTTGGGTTAAAATATCTTTCATTGTTGATAAGACCCCCGCTTTTTGGGGGACGGTTTTTGGGAAAAACGGGTTTCTTTCGGGGTGGATTGGTCCAAGAGACGGGGTTTCCCCAATACCATTTTTTTGGGCATGTCCATTCTAAACCCCCGAGTTTTACCGTCCCCAAGAAGGGAAAAAGGGGACCAATAGACCCCCTTTTTTTTAAAAGCTTCTTTTGCCCGAGATGGTGAAGACCCTTTTTTTTGTTTAAAAGTTTTAAAAAACCTTCTTTTGGTTGATAAAAGTTTTTTGTATGGCTGAGCGGAAAAATTAGCGAAATTATTCAGTCAAATTCGATAACGTTTTGATTAGATCCGGGGCGCCCATTTAAAATTTGCTTTTGTACTTGGGTTTAGTCCCCAAGAAGTTTAACATTGAAACTTTTGTTTTAACGGAGACATTACTTTTGGATATAAACAATTGTTTTTCGGAAAAAAAAGTTTGTTTTCAGAAGATGGCCCAGGTGTACCCTTTTGAAGATCAATCACCAAAAAACCCGTGAGGTAGTTGTTGGTTTAAAAATTGGTCTAGAAAAAAATTTGTCTTTGGGTACAGGGTTTTGCCAGCTGAACGATTGCAAACCCGGTAGTGGATTTTTAAAAATAAGGAGAAAATGGCTTTAAGCGGTATTTGCAAATGTTCTTTTTTTTTTGAAAAAAAGTTTTTGGAACAAATTTAAAACACTGAAATGTTATTGTGTTTGCGTTTTTTTTAAAAATTTAATTTAGTTACGGGGCCCTCAGTTTGGTTTTAAGATCGAGTATACAAGCGGTGTTTGGTTACCCCAAAAGGAAGTTTTTGGTACCCCTTCTATAAAATTTTTCCCCTTGTAAGTTTCCCAAAAGTTCTTGCCCCCTTCCTAACCCCAATATAATTTCTTAGGTTGCGGGCCCCTATTGTTTTAAATGTCAAAAAATTTTTGTAAATTTCCCAGTTTTCCCGTTCCAAAAAAGGCCCGGCTTAGCATGTAAAGGGGTGTTTAAAGGCGGACCCATGATTGTTATCCCAAATAGAGGTTCTGTACTGTTTTCCTTGGGAAAAATGATTTTTCTCTTTATATAAAATTTAAGAAGGTGGTCTTGCTGTGGGGATGTAAAATTTTTGAATTAGCATCAAAACCCTTTTAATTCTCCCTACTCCACTCTTTGGGGTTTGTAGCCCTTAAGATTTTTTTCTTTTGTAAGATCGTTAAACCCTCTTTGATAATTTAAAGCTCGTTTAGATTCCCCTTTTCCCAAAAAAAAAATATACGTTTTTGAACAGAGTGCTACTCCCCCGTCTCCTTCTATTCTAACTTGAATAGAGGGGGTTTTTTCTCTGTCATTTTTTTTGCTGTGAAACAAAAGGATTGGTGAAAAGTTGTTTTGTTTTTCAAAAATTTTAAACATGTTTACCCCAAAAGGGTAACTGGGAAAACCGAAATGGTAGGGTTTTTTTAAAATTCTTAAAAAGTGGGTTTTAAGAGGTTTGAAAAAGCAGTCGGAAAATGAAGAATAGTTGTCTGTGTCCATCTCAAAAGGGTAATCGGCTTTAATAACAAACCCATTAAAGGGCCATTCAAACGTTTCCCCTGTCCAAATTGTTATTTTCTCGGGTTTTTTAAACGGGGTTACTTTTCTGTGTCGGTTTAAAAAACCTAGGCATGTCTTGTTGAAGACGTTAAATAAAAATTATTAGAAATAGTTTAAAAGTTGGGTTAAGGTTTTTTTGGATACGTGTCCTGTTCTTTTTTTATATAACGTGTAAAAAAAAATTGACGGTCCCCCAAACGATGTTAGATTTTAAAATATGAAGTTTTTTAATGTTTTCATTAAAATTAATGAAAAAAATTTTTTTTCTGGGAAATTTGGTTTTAAATAAGTCCCGGAAAGGTGCCCCTGGGATGTTACGCTTTTGGAAAATGTTTTAAACCAAAATCTTGATAAAATTTGCGCATGCGAAAAATTGCGGTTAACATTGGTCCTACGTCACAATTTTTTGGGAATTTTTAAAAAGTCTTTCATTGATCTCACCCCTTTCCTTTTTCCCACACTTTCTCACAGTACGCAAAGCCCTTTCTTAAAAAGGGGGTTTGAAATTTTTTTTAATAAACCCTGAAAAATGCTGAAAAAGGGCGGGAGAACGTTTCCTGAAATTTAAATCTAGAGGGTTTAAAAAAACGTAAGGAAAAAAAACTCTGTTGGGTTTTACATTTGGCTTGAAGAAAATTTTTGAGAAAACAAACCCCCGGGTGAAAGAAAATTTACAAACATCAAAAAATTTTTTTTAAATTTTTTTTTTGATTACACAAAGAAAAGGGGTTGTTTCTTTTTTACTATTTTTAAAATTTTTCCCTGTATTCTTTTAATCTCTTTACGAGGAAAGTTTTTAGAAATTTTTAAAATTTCTTTCTTTTTAGAATTAAAACCCAAATTAAAATTTTTTTTTGTGAAAAATAGGATTTTAAAACACTTTAAATTTTATGTTTATCCCCAATTTGTTCAAAACGGGATTTGAAGGGCGTTTCACTGAAAAAAAAGGGCAAAACCCACTGATTTTTTTCCCAAATAAGACACCAAACGGTTGACAAATTTTTTGAGGATCCCCTTCAGATTGTAACATAGGGTTTTTTCGTAATCGGGAAACATTTGAAGCGATTGCTATGACTTTGGTAAGGGGTTAAAGCATGATACATCGTTCGACTCGTTTTTCTTTCGGTTTGGGTAAGTTTTTTTTCAAAATAAGATCGATATAAAGGTGCACCTAAAAGGATACACGTAATCAGGGTCAATACAAAATTTCCCGCTTTTGATAATTTCTCCAAATCGGTTTGGAAAGAAGTTGAAAAATCCCCCCACCGGGGTACCAGATTGGTTGCATTTCCCTTACATATTTCTCGTGAAGAACAAAGTCGAATGATTTGTTCCCCAAAATTTGCCCACCCAAAGACAACAACCGAAAACTTAAAACCTTTCGAGGTCCCCTGATATAACAAAAAGGGTCATTGAAAAGTTTAAAAAAAAACATCGTTAAAATTTGGAATAAGTATTCGCAATTTTCCCCAAAAAAAGACGGGTTCCCTCCAGGATTAAAAGGAAAATCATATTTATAAACAATGACATTTATTTCAAAAAGCGTCCCCTATTTTGCCTAAATTCTCCTATGGGAACACTGGAAAAAACTGTTGGGAAATGTTTAGTATAAGGCTGTTTTAAAAAGTGGTGATTTTGTCTAATCATTAAAAGGGTTTTCCCCCAGCTAAAGGGAGGCTCTGAAGAAGCATAAATTATTTGTTTTTAAAAATTTATTGGGTCTGTTTTTAATTGCATTGTAGAGTATATTGTATTTTTTTTTTTAAACCCCAAACGGGAATTTCGGGGTTACAACAAAAACCCAAAAGGAAAAATCTTTCAAACTTATTGAGAAGAAAGTGGGCGATAAAATTTGACTGAAATCTGAAACGACTTCTGGTTTTTTTGACGGGCAAACTCCAAATTACGTTTTTAATTTAAAAATTTTTTTAAAAAATTCCTCAAAGTTCCCCCCCAATTTGTAAACGGGGTTTTTTTAAAGCTCTTTTTTATTAAAAAGAAGCATGGAAAAAACGTTTTTCTGAAATTTTTTTGGTTTTGTAACAGAAAAAAGGCTAAAATTTAAAAAAAAAATCTTACGCTTTTTCTGTTAAAAAAACCCCCTTAAGTTTGAATTTTTATATGGCGAACCCCAAATTTTATGGTTTACACAGACTGGGAAAAATCCCTTCTAAAAAATGTGTCTTTAAGGATTCTCGATTTTCTTCAAGGGAACTGAGACGGGTTTTATTTTCTTCGTTTGGGGGGCTACATAATATAGAACAATTAAACTACACGACTGGGGGGGTTTTTTTTTTTGTTTGTTCATGTTTTTGTTGGGTTGGGGTTTCTTTGTTTTTGTTTTTTTTTTTTTAAAATTGTTTTTTGTTTAAATTTTTTTGGGGGGTTTTTTGGGGGGTTTTTTTTTGTTTTTTGTTCTTTTTTTCCTTTTTTTGTTTTTTTTTTTGTTTTTTAAAAACCCGCTTTTTTCCTTTTCAAATTTTTTTTCGGGTGAACTACAATTTTACTTTTTTTTGGTTTCTTTTGTAAATTATCTTTCCTAGAAAAGGGTTTTTTTGACATTTTGAACAAAATGTTTAAAGTTCGTCGCTACGGGATTTGTATCTTTAGTCTTGAAAGGTTGTTCATTCAGCATTTGGGTTGTCTTTGGTTTCAGTGAAATCAAACAAGGCTGGTTTCTATCTTGTTTCTTTGTGTGTGTGTATAGTTGGTGGTTTACTTCAATTCTGAAAAAAATAAAAATAAATAAATAAATAAATAAAAAAAAAAAGAAAGTTTCATTTGAAATTGGATCTAC
>NW_027623808.1:0-9275 GCF_034508935.2 Berghia stephanieae | reverse complement strand
ACCTAAAAGGGGCATTTTAAAGGCTAGGCGGGGAGTTTTTGATTCTCACACATTTAATTTTTCATTCAAACTGCTATTTTGACTAATACTCCCCACGTAGACTTATTCAATGTAGCGTTTTAATGGGTGAATTGTCATATTTTATGTCATATTATCTGATATTTTTTGACATTATGTTTTTTGGGAAAAAATACATTTTTTGGTGTCACGTTGTCATATCTGGAATCTCATGTTTGATGCCTTTGAAAGGGATTGCACTGTACATTTGGTTTTACTATAAAAAAGAAAAAGATATGTTCAGAAAAAGAGAGGGAAAGAGACGTGTGTGTGTTTATGTGTGTGTGTGTGTGTGTGTGTGAGAGAGAGAGAGAGAGAGAGAGAGAAGAGAGAGAGAGAGAAATTTGAATGGATTGATGTTATTTTTTATGCGCCTAGAGCTTTATTGTATAGAGGATTGGATCCCAAATATAAATAAATTCCATTAATTATTATTATAATTATTTTTAAATTATTTTATTATTATTATTATTATTATTTTATTATTTTTTATTTTTTATTATTATTATTATTATTTTTAATTATTATTATTATTATTATTATTATTATTATTATTATTATTTTCTGAACTGCAAATCTCTTTACCCACTACAAGGTGTTACAAGAAGCGTGTTACTACCTGCCATTTGTAGAGACTTTACCACCACAAACGCGATGGAACGCTCAGGGTGGTTCTACACAACCCATATGGGGCAGAACTAACGGGAACCCAAACTTGATTGGCACGTTGAACTCCATTCTAATGTTGGATTTAGGTAAGTAGGAGAAAAAAGATTATACTTCATTTATTAGGCTAAAAAATGCCCTATTGTGAAGTTAGATTGGATTGTGTGTATGGTGATTTTACAAAGAAAAGGATCGCTTTGAAAGAAAAAAGAGTATTATTATCATTCATATAGAGGAGAAAAATATTGCAGCAGAGGCATGTTCATTTAAAATATTTTTATATCTTTAAAATTTTTAAATGTCGATGCATTTTTATCTAGCTATCTTCATTTTTGTTTTTTCTTCACCTCCTTCTCTTCTTCCTCCTCTTCCTCTTCCTCCTCCTCATTCTCCTCCTCTTTCTTTCCCCCCTTCCCTTCTCCTCCTCCTCTTTTATTTTTAACTTTGTAACTTAGACAGTCTGAGTATTTGATAAACATGATCTTTAAAAAACGTTTTCCTCAAATGATTTAAATTTATTCAGGAACTAAACTGAATTCACTGCTTTAGAGGATTGTTTTACTGGCTGAAAGAGAAAGAAGCTGAATATCAAGCCAAGATTCTCTCTAAAGAAGTAGAGGGAATACAGAAAGAGGAGGAAGATTAAAGCCAAAGAGAAGGAGAAGGCAGATTTTAAAAGAGCAAGTCGCCTCGCAAATCACGTAAGAACCCTCCCCCTTCCCCAATACACCTTTCCTTATATTAATATATTTTTTAAAATTAGTTATTTCAATCCATGAGCATCATAAAGTTTGACTAGACCCTAGATTATGAACCGTTTCATATGAAAATACTTTTTATCCTTTTAATTGGACGCAAAATTTGTTGCTAATAATTTTCAGCAAATATGATAGATCCAGCTGCCCAGTCTGTTGGTTTGGACAAAAGGGCCCAGAGAAAATTTGGGTGACCCAAGCCCATGATAGCTTAGCCCTTTTGCTCAAGCATTTAAGCTATCACGGTCCATAATTCTTCATAAATTTGCATTATTTGTTTTGAAGAAAATTTATCAGGATGATGAAATTCCCATAGTTTTAACAAAAATTATAATTTATAAAGTATGAATTTCCCAATATTTTTATATCACATTTACAGCAAAGAGGCAATGTCCTTACTTTGCTTTTATCAGTATGAGAAAAACATAAGTTATATTTGAGCATTTATCAATTCATTGAATAAATGGATTGACCCTTTTCCTTTCATCAATGTGAAAAAAGAGGGGGGGGGGGGGTAATGACACAAAATTTATAGATTAAGTAGAAAATAATGTAAAACCAATTAACTATAAATTTTTTGAACCCAGCTTTCCTTTTCTGATTTATTATTTTTTTTAACCTCAGACATTCCGATATGTATCATCACTATTTTTATACTTTGTATTTTATTTTGCCCGATCTCAATTTTTCAATTTCATACTTTTTCTTTCATTAATTCCTTCATATACAAAATGCCTTTATGACGATATATTTTGTTTTTTTCAACTCTTTATATAAATAAGTTTCAGAGTTCTCATTTTTCTAAGTTTATTGTCTTTCTCAGCACGTCATTTTATTTCAAAACTGGCAACACAGGAACGATTTTATTGCATCTATCTATAACATCACTTGACTTAATTGAACAAAATCTTTTGAACTAAGAGAGGGTGAAATAAAAACCCAGGGTTGTAATTTTTCGACCTCTTGATCTAAATGACTTAATCTTGATGCCATTGGCTGACAGCCTTGACTGTCTACTTTGATACCTTTTATGATTATTGCGTATTTGAATAGATATATAACAATTCGTAAACATTTCTTTTGAAGCTTAACTTTAATTGACTGTCCTCAGCATCTCGGTCCAAGTCTCCCAAAGCTGGGTCCCGTAGCAGTAGCCAAGAGCGCCCCGGCAGTGCCTCATCAAACCCCTATATCCGTCAAGGCTCCCTGAAGGCTTATCAGATGGAGCAAGATAGGATGGCTGCTGAGGAAGAGGAGAGGAGAAAGCCAAACTGGAATAAGAGGTCAAGATCCGCTCAAAGAGGGAGAAGGTGATATTAAGTATATTTTATGGATTTAATTTGTTTTACAATTTCTCGTGTTACTCTGAAATAAATTTTTAATCAGTCATCATTACAGATATTAAAAAAAAGATTAGTGGCTAATTTTTGCCATTTTGGGTTAAAAGCCTTCATTGAAAACTACATTTTTTTACAAAACATTTATACAATATCCAGAAATTTCCCGATTACATCTTGACCCTTTGATGTTGACGTCACTTTCAGCTAATGATATCTCCTAATTTAATTTTAAAATTTCCAGGGTTGCATTCTGATGTTTCAAAAAAATATATTTTTATTTCAATAGGTGTTAGTGATATGTTATTCTCAACTTGATTTTCAGGAAGAAAAAGAGAAGCAAGAAAAGCCAAAAGTCCCAGAGGAAGTGCGAAATCCCGTCAATCTCGTCAAGACATTGATGTAAATGCACCACCCACTGGAGATGCTGCCGTTGCAGAAGAACCCAAAGAAGAGGAAAAGTTCTGGCGGTAAGTTGTGGTTCGATTTTGTTGAAATTCTGCAATGTTACAGTTGATTGTGAATGATTGATACATTTAATTTACCTCTTAGTTATCATCACATTTTTTAAAGATTGGAATTGATTCTGATATTTCGGCTTTCTTGTTGATTGCAGTCCACAATGGATAATTAGAACCCAAATCTCTGTTGTTTATCATTTCATTAATCATTAATAATGAAGGCAATAATAAAGCATGTCTCTCTTCTAGGTGTCCCAATAGGTCAGAGCACTCGCTTCACATGCAAAGGGACCAAGATCACTCTTGAGTGAGATTTTTTTTCTGTCCACCTAGCAATGATGAGTAGCAGCTGGGTCTATTAGATCTAGTGGAAAGTACTTTGCAATACACTATTATCCTATTCAAAGGGAAGCAAGCAATTGCTATTGTCCGTTTCACATCCATCTCCATGGCCTAATGGCTCCTGAAAGATGTCTCTCTTGTGACCATTGTTGTTAAGAATTACAATATCCATACATAGAATGTCTAATCAACTTTCTACAGACATAATTCAGGAATCCTTAGCCATAACAAAAGAATATAACAGCTTCAAAAAGGAACAAAATACCCAACACAAAACCCTTCTTCAGCCACAACAAAAATCAATAAAGACATAAATGCATTACTAAATTCCAGATTGACGACAGATACATTTTGTAGGTCTCTCTGTTGTAGAAAAATCTTAGAAATTTTTATTTGAAAGCTGATAGTGAGTCAGCACTTCTAACATTTTTGGGGAGGCGTTCCAAAAATTGAGTACCGAAAATTCAAAGATTGTTCACCAATTTTGCGAGATGTTTTCGGTTTAGATAAGATTGTGTTTTAATCGCTATAAGATCTTAGATTTCTACTCTGGCAGGGCCATATATATATATATATATATATATATATATTATTATATATATATATTATATATATATATATATATATATATATATATATAGTGTTTTATAGACAATGGAACATATTTAATTGATGATGCATTTCTCAACAGGCAACCAGTGCAAATCTCTAAGGAGATCAGAGGCAGATGATTTTTTTGTCTTTTTTCAAAACTTCTCTGGCGGCGTTGTGAAGGGTGATTTACATCAACAAATTTATGCTCCATTTACAAATGTGTCTAAGTTGTCATGTGGTAATCTTCTGTGACCATATTCCTAGTAAAAACCTTTTTAAAGTGTCAACTGGATTTAGTTGCAAAGTGAATATACAGAATTTATTGACCAATGTACTATTACAAGACAGAGTAAAATCATAATACTGTATGCAAATGTTTATGTGTCATTTCAGTTTTCTGGTTACAATACGGGCAACCAGTTGATTTCATGTGTCTGGCATTACAACCACTTCTCTCCCGTGTGATGGAGGACAGATTAAAACTGAGAGGACAGAATTTGCTCAAGGTATATACTGTATTATAGCTCTCACTGATTTTTCATGGAATGTATAATTTTACCGCACTAATTTATTCTCCTAACATAGATAATATTAGCAATATAGTCAAGTTACCTTCAGATGGTCCCAAAAAGCTCAGCTAGTAGACCATTTGCCCCACACTTAAAGAGACCAAGTTTGATCCCGGGTGAAGTTGAGAATTATTTTTTTTCCAATCCCCCTATCCATCCAGCAGTAATTGGGATACTGGTCTGTTGGAAAGTACTTTGTTGTACACTAGTGTCCTATGAAAAGGGTACCAAGCAATTGCTATTGTCTCTTTCACACTATAGAAATCGGGATAAACTCTGGCTTATGTAGCCCAATAGTTTTGAAGGACTACTAGCTACCGCCAATCTTAAAAGATGTTTAGTTTTCTTTCCCTAGTTGTTGTAACACTGTTCTCTTTTATTTTAATCACTACCAGGTACACTGCTGTTCGATCAAACTGTGTTGAAAGATGGTCATGTTTTCAGCCTTCACATCCTGAATCCTCGTGAGATATGGGACTCCCGGAAAGATTATGAGACCAACCTGAGGGCAACAGAGACAACCAATGCCATGTCGAGGGCCAAGGTGTCCACAGCTGACAAATCAGAAACGGAGAAGTCAGAGAAGGTGACCACACGTTATCATTTAATTGAATTCAGAATTCATTTTAAAAATCTCCATTTTGCTCCGATTGAATATTGAACCATGAGGGATCTAGGCAAAATAGATCACTTATTTCTTTCACGCTATTAAATTTATTATTATACTACTGAAACACCAAAATATGGTCAATAAAAATCAGTTAAATATTGTGCAAAATATAAGACCTGTTTAGGGGGGTGGGTTGGGGTCATGGCGCACATAAGTCCTATTGTTGGATGAAATTATCTAAAAGTGTGGTAAGTGCACTAAAACCCCTAAAACAAAAAGAAAAACAAAAAAAAAAAAAACAGACATTAATTCTGCAATTATTTAAATTCCTCACAGAAGAGACAGCAACTGAAAAGATGACTCACTGAGAGGGAAAGACAGAGGACATTGAAATCCCAGTAACTCGTCCAGCTGTCAGTCAGTTTGGATCAGTAACAGCCCATCTGTCAGACGGAATGGTCCTAGCACTCAGTCAATTTGGACCAAGTGGCGAATCTTACTGTAAGTCTTTCAAAAGTTTACTCATTTATTGTCGGATTGAAAGTAAAATTGGGTAATTCATTTCAAGTTCCATTGTGTAAGCTAAGTTACTCACAAAGTCTAGCTGTTAGAATTTGCAATACTTGTCTTGGCCGTTTTTAAAGATGAAATGAGAGCATGATGTGTTTTTGTTTTGTTTTTTTTTTGTCTGATTTTCTTTTAGATTGTGTTTTTTTTTCACTTTTTAAAAACCAAACACTAATTTGAAAAGCTAATGAACTTTCCATTTGTCTTGCACACAGTGAAACCATATGAGCCAACTTTGTACGTACCCCCAGTGATGCAAGAGTCACCCTCCATACCGCAAGCTACATCGCCATCCAAGAGAAAGATGGAAGCAAGAAGAGCTTGCCCACTCCAGAGCCTGAAAAGCTACCGGTAGTATAATTTCTATTGATTTATTTTTTGCTACTCATTTTTAGATTTTTTAAAATTATTTCTATATACCTAATCTATAAGTATTATCAATATATGAATGTGACCATATAAATGACACATTTAAACAAATTCATAATGCTTCATTCATTCGCCATACAGGCAATCTCTAGCTAATTTTTTATTACCATACAGTACTGTCAGTGCATATAGCCAGGTACTCATTCACACCTGAGTTGATTAAGTAATGTGTAAAGTGCCTTATCCCAATCACACAAGCTGGTGGAAAATTTGCTACCACCGTCATCCATCCAGTAACTGTCTGGCTTAACACACCTGATTTTATTGCAAAAGACATCTTACTGCCATAATCAATGAAGCTACAACTACTATTTACACTCTAACCACACTTCAAGCACAGACACTCACACATATACATCAACACAGGTCTCAAAGATATAAAGATATAAATATAATAGTTTTGCTCATTCTACAACATAAACACAATATCAACAATTAGATTGGCATTTTCTACCAGTACACAATCAGTTGAAATCAGTTTTTTCATTGGAAATTTGTAAGTAAACGTGTAACAAGAATAACTTTCCATCACTTAAGTTACTCTTAGATTTTTCACATTTTTTCAGATTACTCTACACATCATGAATCAGTACAAGATGGAATTTTTTGAATCAGTGAATTGCCATACTCTGGAAAAACTTTAATTAAAAATTTGGTCAGAAAAACTCGTCCTTCTTATATCGATCAATATAAAAGACTCTTAGCTCGGCAAAAACTCTCAAACTCGGGACTTCGGGAAGTCCCAGTTTGAGATTTTTTGCCATGATAAAGGGTCATTTATATCAATCGATATTTGAAGAACGAGTTTTCCGACCAAATTTTTAAATATAGTTTTTTTTCCAGAGTAAGGCAGTTACTGGTTAAAACTCGGGTCATAAAAAATGTTTGAATCCAATGCATTTAAATCCAACTAAGATTGACTTTCTATGGCATCACTAACTCGCTTCACTTCATTTCATTTTAGGCCGATGATGAAGTCGTGGAGGAAGAGAAGAAGGATTCTGAAAAGCCTTTGCCAAAACAACAATTCCAGGAACTTTTTGTTACTTGCCCAGATGGTCTAAAACATCAAGTATTTTCTCCAGAGCTCTATTGGTAAGATCTTATCGAGATGAGATTTGATTGTACAGATGTCCCCCATCAATATTCGATTACATCCTGAAGGAATAAAAATAGACATACAGACCTTATTTATTCATCACAATTTATGCAATATTATAATCAATTTCTTAAAATATCAATTAATAAACTAATATACTTTTTTAACTTGTGTCTTATATAAATGAGATCCTATATTTTGTTTCATGTTATGATTACCTTTAACTGACACGATTGCTCGTTTTAAATTTGAATATTAAGCAACAACAAAAATAATAATCATATATATACATCGAATATTAAGGATTTTTAAAACAACTAAGAAGAAAAGAAGAAGAAGAAGAAAAGAAGAAGAGAAGAAGAAGAAGAAGAAGAAGAAGAAGAAGAAGAAAAGAAGAAGAAGAAGAAGCGAAGAAGAAGAAGAAGAAGAAGAAGAAGAAGAATGAAGAAGAAGAAGAAGAAGAAGAAGAAGAAGAAGAAGAAGAAGAAGAAGAAAGAAGAAGAGAAGAAGAAGAAGAAGAAAATGAAGAAAAAGGAGAAGAATGACTTTGTTTGATTATGATTAGTGAATCATGATTGATTTGATATTTGTCTATTGAAATTTAGATATGAATAAACTGCATGTATTGCCAACAGGTGTAAATCCATCGTCGAATGAAGATCGCCACTGGCAGTCAGACAGAGCTATCCATTTAAATCTAAAGGAAACAGGACTGTGAGTCATCTCGCCGTAAATACATTCAAACTGAGGTGTCCGCGTGTCATTACTGCAGACGGAAGTGTTGTCAAAAATATGGTGGACGGATCTGTTGAGGTAAAAAAAAAAGAAAAAAAAATGTTTGGGAAATGATGAAATGAAATATGAACATAGCTTTCAAAGTTCTTTTGTTTTATTTGAAATAACCAATCATTGCTTCTTCTTGCAGATGCACCATATTTTTCCCTAAATCCGTTTTTTGTTGATTCAGCAATTGTTGTTTTGTCAAAAGTAGCATTTTGGCACTTTCTAATACGTCATCCCAGTAGTTTCAATTGTTGATCGTCTTCAAGTAGGACCAAAATCACCGCTTATGTTTTTTCTCAAAAGAGTTTTTTGTGTTTTTTTTTACCATTTTGTTTCAAATATTCAGAAAGTTTGTCATTTACTATGTTTTTATTTCACTGAATTGAGAAGTGAAAATTATAGTATAAAATGCTTTTACATCGTTAACAAATAAGTGTCAAGAGTTTTGATTATCATGATGATTTCTTTGATTAAATCATTTTAAAATGCACAATAGAAACTGACATGGGGGAATATCAGGAATCAATTTATTGTATAATGAAAAGTCTTAAAGGTTTATTAACTTACTATGATATTACACGCTTGATCCAGGTCCTGTGTGCTGATGGACAGTAAGTGTCTTTACTGGTCAGTGGTATAACCCTCACAGCCGAGCCACCTCCCCATCTCGTAGTGTCAAGAGCCCTGGACCAGACGGTGGAAGAGAGACACCTTCAAATAAGAAAGGCAAGAGGCTCACAATACAATGCCAACTGAAACTTGTGTATCTATTGTGACTTAATAAAACTTAAAAATCTCTAGTATCTCATTTGTTTATAATTTATCTTAATCTTAACTAGCATAGGGTTTGTTGCTCTTACTTCTTTGCAAGTAATGACTTTCTTTTAACCAGAAATAAAATTAAATTTTAAAAACTTTACTGATCTTTCTGGATTTTTAAAACTTTCCCCTAAATGGGGATAAGACTTTAATTTTACACTTAAAAAAATTGCTTTCTTTCTATTTT
>NW_027623807.1:0-9276 GCF_034508935.2 Berghia stephanieae | reverse complement strand
CCCCCTTTGTTATGTCATGCGCCCCCCAACCAAATTTTGTTTACACTTGCTTAGGCCAACGAAGTTGGCCCGTGGAATAAATTCGGTGTTTACTCTGAAAAAATCCAGGGGACAACGACCATAGTTTTCAAAGCCAAAATATCCTTCTTTTTTTTTGAGAAAAACCTGGTCAGGTTCCCCCACCCCTTTAAAAGAGAACCAATCTATCCCCAAGGGAAACAAAGTTTGTGGCTTTTTTTTGGTTGAGACGGACCAAAATTTTTTTGACTGCAAAATGACAAAAAGGGGTCAATGCATGAAGAATAAATTTGAATCTCTCTCCTATTTTTCCCCTAAAAGCCCCTTTTACGGGATACTACCACTACTACTTTTTTAATACTAAAAAATGCGCCCCACAACAACTACACTATATACTTCATAAGCACACCCCCACTGATACCACAACAACACTTTTATTCAGTTATGAAAGGGAATTTGGAAAAAAAAGGAGGAAAATGTATCGATTTCCCCGGGAAAAACCCAAGCCGAAATGCAAAAATTACATATACAAAAAATATGAATTTAAGTAACATTAAAATATTCAAATTTTTTGGGTCATTTAATGAATTTCCCCTTTCCCGAAAAAGATTTTAAAAGACCGACAATTTTTAAATCAACCGCTATCTCACCAAGAAAAAATTATATTTTTAAACCCAAAAGGGCAGAAATATTTTTTTTATATTTTTTTTACACTACAATACCCAACCTGGGGTTTCATTTTAAAAAATTTAAACTCATGAATATCTAATAGGCCCCCCAACTAGCCCCCAGCCCCCCAGCAACTGAGGCGCGATTCGACAATTTGTATTTTTGCATTTAGTAACCCTTTTGGGACAACTCGTGTTTTTTCCCCCTAAATCAACAATGATTTTTTCTTTTTCATATCGTTTCCCTGTTGATACATGGAAGATTTTAAAAATGCGGAAACAGATTCCCAAATTTTCAAGACAGCCCTCTCCGACCCAAAGGTATCAAATTCAGATTTAAATTCTTAGATAATATTTTTTAATTTGACTTGACCCAAGAGCTCTAAACGGGGTTTTTGTAGAGTGTAAAGAAAGGCTTGAATTTGTAAAATTTTGGGCTTTTTTTTTTTCTAAAAATTCTTTTAATATTATTATTTTTATTATTTATTTTATTATTTTTTTAATTTTTATTTTATTATTATTATTATTTTTTTGTTTTTTTATTTTTTTATTATTACTACACACTCTACCACTACTACTCTACTATACAACTTTCTACTCTGCTACTACTACTACACACTACTACTAATAATAAAAAAATAAAATAATCAAAATAAAAAACAAAAATTATATAAAAAAAATAAAAAAATCTTTAAATTTTTTGGGTTTTTTATCAGACCCTTTGGGGCAACGGGGTAACGCCCTTTTAAATAAATCCTTTTTATTAATTAAATAATAATAAAAATAATAATAAAATAAATAAAAATAATAATAAAATAATAAAAATAATAATAATAATAAAATAATAAAAAATAACAAAAAATTAACTAATAATAATAATAAAAATAATAATAAAATAATAAATTAATAAAATTAATAATAAAAATAATATTAAAATAATAATAAATAATAATAAAAAATTTTAATAATAATAAAAAATAATGATTGGGTGTGAGTGATAAAATAATAAGCTGAAAATTTATAGGCTATAACTCCGAGACACCAGCTCTAAGCGCTTAAATTAAAATTACTTTTGACTAAAACATATTCTTCACATACAAACACAACAACACACACACACACCACACACACACACACACACACCCACAACACAAAACCCCGACCTACTTGCTTCTCATTCATCTACTAAAAACGAAATAATTTTTTAAGAACTTTTAAAAAAAAGACAAAAAAAAATTTTTTCACGCCTGTGAAGCCTTTTAGTAAGGCTTCCCCAAACAGGGTCCCCAAATGAGAAAAAGGTTCTCCCAAATTTTTTGTAAAATAGGGACAACTGTTTTGTGGGGAAACATGACCCAACGTAAGGAGGGGGGGGGGGGGGGGGGGGGGGGGTTTTTTAAACTTTTAAAAACCGATAGGGAGGAATGGGGCACACTTTCAAGACAAACCCAAAACTAAAACACAGGCTTTGAGTTTAAATCTTTCTTCAACAGGCAGCCAAGCAGGTCAGAAGCAGAGATTTTTTGGGAGAATCGCTTCATGAATTTTGGCAGCGCTTTTTTCGACAAACTAAGACGTCCCAGATTTTATTGCGAAAACAAACAACAGAGCCATTCAATAATCCAATTTCTATAGAAAAGTGACCAAAAACCCGGTGTTTTTGGGCACATCCTCAAATGATCCGTCTAATGAAGCTCTTTTTTATTGGAAAAAAGGAGATTTAACCAAATTTTTTAAAACCCCTCCACGAATTCTAAGAATGGCAATTTTTTTTAAATTTGTCAACAAGAAAGGGACATTCCGTTTCAAATTGTTTACTTTTCCCCTCGTGTTCCCCAATACAGCACTCTTATCAAATTTATTCTAGCTGTTCTCATTCTCCATTTTTTAACACTTTGGGTACATTCTACTATCGGTGAAATTCTTTTTAAATTTTTCGTTTTGGGGACGCAGTACAATTGTATCATCATGATTTTTGGAAACAGGCCGAAATTCTGAGGTTTTAGAAGAACGTACAGAACGTACAGTTGACCAACGTACAGAACAAATAGAACGGGTCAAAGTATTGAACCCGGGGGAACCCCACAATCAAGAATAATTTTCTCAGATCTATATTCATCCACCGTAATAATCTGTTTACGATTTAAACAACATGACCTAAACCAATCAAGCGCTGCACCAGACACGCCATAGTAATTTCAAGACGTTTGAGGAGAAGATTGTGATCAATAATATCAAAAGCAGACGATAGGTCAAGCAAATTCAGCAAAGAACATGGACCATTATTTATAACAGAGAGGAGATCATTGACAACCCTAACAAGTGCGGTTTTCCCGTCGAATGATGTTGCCTAAAAGCCGATTGAATTTTTAAGATGAGACAGTAATTGTTTCAAAACAAGCTTTTCCGAGATTTTAGAGAGAAAAGGAAGATTAGAGACAGGGCAATAGTTTTTTTTTAAGTTCTCTCTGTCTAGATCAGTTTTTTTTTCAAAAGGGTTTGACATGAGCAACTTTGTAGATGTCTGGTACAGCATCTGACTGCAACGAATTATTAACAATATATGTAAATGGTGTTAAAATCACATCAATGCATTTTTTTAACATGGCGGTATTTACGGGGTCTAAATCGCAACTTTTAGTTGGAGACGACATAATGCATTCACGTAAGTCAGCTTCAGTAATCTTTGAAAAATTTGTTAATGAATCACCATGAAACTTGTCAAATGTTGTTTGGCTCGATTGAGATGAGAACTCTTTCCGGGTGGTATTAGTTTTTTTCTTTAAAATACTGACCAAAGCGAGTTGGTAGATCTGCACGATCGATAAAAGACGACGAGTTGCTTGCCTCTGTTGTCCCAGGATTTCCCTTGGTCAAGGCAATCTCGAACGCCCGACGTTTTTCAAGCTATCTTCATAGAATTTCTTTTTGGCCCTGAAATTGACGGCTTTCGCATTATTTCTAGCAGCGATGTATAGTTTCTTATCAACAGCATCTCTGTACTTGAGCCATTTTTTCTGCCTGCCTAGCTAATCCAGTCAATTTTATTTCTGTTTTATACCAGGGTGCTTGACGTCTCACCCTTACTGCTCTAGTTTTTTAAGGGAGCATGCTTGTCCACCGTACCAACAATTGACTCTTGGAGACCATTTGCATCATTTTTATTTTAACGTTATGGTCTAGGTCTTGTTTTAAAATGTTCATGTTCACATTCTTCATATTACGAGATGTTATCATCTTTTTTTACTTCGTGAGTCATTGGAAATAAAACGCCAATCACAATTAACTCATTCAATCCTATAGAGATTTTTGCTACTAATTTAAAAAAGATATATGAATTAGATACATAGAATTAAACGAATGAGAATACGTACGGAGCCTAAAAAGTGTCCACCAATGAAAGCATTCAGCGCCATTTATCATGGGCTGGGAATGTCAGCATTACCATTAATTCGGTCTCTATGTCAACATAACGCACAAGAAAAAACAACAAACAATTTCAAAATCCACAATAAATGGTTCAGAACTGTTCGTTTATTTTGCCACAATAAAGCTGTCAAAAATGAAGTTAGAGAATGTGTGTAATCATGTGTTTAATAACCTATAAATGTTTTCCAAACACCACATCCATCTGTCACTGCTACTACAACCACAATTTACCACTTCATCACTCCACAACTATACATCATTATCACTACCACTACACCACCACCACATCATCATCACTACTACAACCATACACTCCATATCATAAATACTACTATACTACTAAAACCATTATACACCCAAATATACAACCACCACCACCACATCATCATCACGACCACTACAACTGCAACAACCACCACCACATATATCACTAACTTACTAGTACAACCACCACCACAATATCATCACTACCACTACAACTACTACCCCCAGCACCACATCATTTTCACTACCTAAATAACCACCGCGAAATCTCATCACTCCCATTTTTTCAACCCCCACAACCAATCGCCCCAAATCCCAACTATAAAACCCCCCACCCCCCCATATCATTATCTTTTCCCACTACCCACCACACAAAAAATTCATCATCCAATTTACTAAAACCCACTTTACCACATGTCTTATACCATACAAATGCAACCCCCACCACCCCAATATTTCATTCTTACTACTACCCACCAAACCCACTGTCACCTACTATACATAACTGCAACCACCAACCTTTAAAAATTTCATTTCCACTGTACAACAACCCCCACCCCATATACTAAAAGCACACAGCACAACATCACTATCCCCGACTTTCAATAAACCAACACATCATCACATCCCTCTACTATACAACCATCACCACAATATAAAACCAAAACAACACAACCCAATCCCCATCATAAACCCTTACTACAAACTACCAAACCTCGTCTCATACCCTACTACTACAACCACCACCCCCATATTCTCTTTTACCCTATATTAAAACCCACCACCCCACAACTTTCAACCACCACACTTCACATCCTATCATTACTTTTCACCCCCCAAACCCCACATCATTATCCTCCCTTTATATACCCACCGCAGCCATCATATCACTACCACACTATACATCCCCACAACCCGTATCACTCCCACTATTAAACCCCCACCCCAATATCATTCCAATTACTATATACTAAAACCCACCACACCCAGTACATACACTATACTGAAACCCACCACAATATTTCTCACCTTAAACTACTACTGCAACCCCACCACCACATATCACATTTCATAACTAAAACACAACCCCACCCATGATCATCAACGAAAAATCAATAATCTCCCACACCACCACCACCACATATCTCACTATATACTATAAAATAAAACCCACCCATGTACACTACTGCCAAAAATCATCTCACCCAACACCACCACCCCCAATCATATCACTATCATACAACTACAAAAAACCAACCCCAATCATCATCAATACCCAATACTACAATCACCAACCCCACTCATCTCACTCCCCACCAGTATTAATCATACCTTTGGGGTTTTTGGGGAGCTTTATTTCATTTAAAATGGAAATTCGGAAATTGATTTGGCATGGTTTAATATTTAAATATAATTCAAATCAGTTATCTGTTTAAAATAGATACTATAAAATATGTTTTTATCAGATTTTTTAAAACCCTAGATATTACAGTATGTTGCCAAATACATCCCAATTTTTTTCCTTGTGTGGGGGAAATTCCTAAGTGGGTGTCTGAAATTTGTGAGCAAATTTTAAATTTTGGCTTCTTGTATGGATGCAGGGTGTGGAGTCATCATTCACCTTAAAAAACAAAAACAATTTGAAACATGACTATGACACGAACCAGTAACACGAGGTTTACATTTACAAGAGTTGACCTCTCTACACTTCGCTTTGATGTTTGTCGTTGAGGTTTAACTCCTCGGTCGATTTTGTCGATATTCCTTTTTGCCTGGGGACGAACATTAATGAACGTTTTTGGGGGTTTTGCCCGTGAGAAAACCTTAATAAGTAATTTATATTTTTAGAGACATCGTTTTGAAAATTTTGAGTTAAACGAGGGCGGAATTATTTTTTAGTTTTAAAAGGCGACAGCGTTGTTTACTATATAACGTAATTCCAGCCTATGTCGGATAGTTTTTCTCGGGCCTGGTTGGTAGCCAAAAAGAGCACCCTGGTTTCCCTGGGTAAATTCCCTTTATTAGAAATGGATGTAAATTCAACTATTTATCATTAAAGGCAAAAAGTTGAAAAAAAAATAGTTTGTCTCAGAAAAAAAATAATAAATAGGGATGGGGGTAAATAACCCGGTAAATGGTATAGTCGGGGTCAGGGTTTAGTGAATTAATGGGTCCGAGAATTTAAATTTTTCAATTTCAAGACGGTGAAGAGAAGGGGAAAGTTCAAAGTTTAATGAATGATCTATTGTGTCATGGTTGTTTGTAGACGCTTACAAGTTGAATAAGTTGTTTGTATCAATAAGTCCGGAAATATTTGGATTTTTTTTTTCAAAACCCCCAATTTTAAAAATTTCCCCATAAAAATTTTTTTGCTTTTTGTTTATGGATTAAATAAACTAAATTCCTAAACTTGAAAAAAACAATTGTTGATATTTTTTTTTGTTGGGTTTGGTGGTGGGCTTTTAAAATACAATTTAAACATTTAAAAAATTATTTTCATGAATGGAAAATTTCAGCGTCCCAAAAAATTCTAAAATCTTTGGGTGGTTCTATTTATCAAAGATGAAAGATTAAATGTTGCTTTCCACCTTTCCCCCCAAAGCGGGGAAAAAATTTACGTTTAAAAGTATTTGGTGTAAAGTTTTTCAGAACTGGGTTCATTGATGTTAAAACACTTTTCCAAAATGACAAAAATAATATTTTGTGACTTAAATTTATGTGATTATTATTTCTTGAGTTTTTTACGGCACGATCTAAATTTGCAACCCGATTGTTTTCTCGTATGTAAATACTGGGGTTTGTTGTTGTTTTGTTGTTGTTGTGCCAAAAACGGTGTGTTTTTGCGATTTTTTTTCCCCGTGGTTGTTCATTTCATAGGGACATTTTTTGACATTTGCAAGGAAAGGTGGGGGGTATTTTAAAAAAATAAATTTTTTTGAAGTGATTGATTGGATGGGGCGGGGTTGATTAATTTAATGGGATTGAGGTCGTTGGGGTAGGGGGTGGGGATGGCAAGAGTTTGGATTAAAAAAAGTCGAAAGTCAGATAAAAATCTTGAATACATAAATGTAAAAAGCCAACAAAAAAAAGACTCGCTCAGGCGTGTTAAAACCGAGGGTGAAATAATGTTTTTTCTGAAAGGGGTTTCTCAGTACAAAAAAATCATTTGAACTTTCGAGCATGATGTAAAAGGGGGAAACCAACATTAAGTAATCATTTAAAAAAAAAAAAAAAAATTCCAAAAACAGTAAAATCACGAAGACAGAATCAAAGACAAATCAAAAAATTTGGTAAAACGCAAAGATGGTGGTGGCATCATAAATGATTTTTTTTCGTCTAAAAAATTAAATTGAACAAAGACAAAATAAAAAGAAAAAATTATTACACAAGTACGTGCATGAAAAATAATGTACACTGATAGGGTTTAAAACGGGGACGACAATGGAGAATTTTTAAAATTTGTTAACAAATTTTTAAAATATGGGTTTATATCTCTTTCCTATAGAGAGAAAGTTAGGTCCCCCAAAGTAAACAATAAAAAGTTGTAGTGATTTCCTTTGGGACCAATAATTTCGACAATTAGGTCTCCCAATTTTGTAGTTTGGTTGTAGGCAATACCTTTCGTTTTGAAAATTTGTTTACATAAAATCTAACGTTGCGAAATAATAAAAAAAGGCAAATTATTATGAAAATAGGCCCCGAAAATTCCGTTTTTTTAAACCCCGCGCAATAATTTCCCTTGGTCTAAAATAGATTGACTGTAATTTTAAAAAAAATTTTGAAAATTTTTCCCTTTTGTTCATAAAATACCCATATCTAGAATTATTTGATGCTGATCGAGTTTTTAAAAATATGTTTTTCTTTTGCCCCCTAACCAAATTTTAAAGGTTTATTTTTTTATTTTTACATTGGAACGTGAGCGTCAAAAGGAAATTGGTTTCCCCAGTGCTTCTGACTGTTTTTTTACGTTTGGGGCATAACTTCGTCTTATACTTGTTCTTAAGCCTTGAACTTCAGGGGAGGCCCCCTTTTGGGATATTTTGGCTTGAAAATTGTTTGCATATTGCTTGGGGTTTGCTTCAGTTGTCAGTCAACCTGAAAATGGAAAGCGAAACAAAATGTTTTGCGGAAAAAAAGGAAAGTGATTGATTCTGTGGATTTCTTTTTGTAACTTGTGTTTCGAAAGGATAAAATTTTTCTACAAATTTATATAATTTTGTGAGTCCCCAAATAAAATGAATAAAGGTTAAAATAGAAACGTTTGAGTTTGGTGAAGACAAAGTTTTTACGGCATACTACTATGGACCACAGGTCCGTGGTTTTGGGCTTTTTCAACAAAATGGACCTTTTTTTTCCACGGATTTTTTTGCGACTTCTTTTGTTTTGAATTTGGGGGGGTTTATAAACCCCTTTTAAGGGCACACCCCCAAAATATAATTCAAAAAAATTTTTTTTTTAAAATAATTTTTTGAAAAATCGGTTTCCGGTTAAAAGTGAAACCCTCTTTCCCTTTATTTTTTGTTGCCATCACCATGCTGTATTGGTGTATGACTATTTCTCCAATTTTTATTGTCTTTTATTCGTCATCGTGTCTTTTGTTTTGGAAGTTTCTTAAAAAAGAAAATGATTTCTTAATGTTAGGTTTCCTGGCTATTTTTTGATTTATCGCAAATTTATTTCGCCCTTATGTACGTTTTTATTTGTTTATTTTCCCCAGTAGGTAAAAAGGTCCTTTACAATATTGAAGAGTAGCTGAGGAAAATTTTGTTTTAATAAAAATTCAAACACCCCACTTTCCCCTTTAAAAGACACGTACTGTTGAGGTGACAAGCAGTTTATTTTTTTTTTTTTTTTCAAAAGAAAAAATGGTGTTATCCATTACTACCCTTATTTTTTC